>NW_027003360.1:0-5462 GCF_036934945.1 Oncorhynchus masou masou
CATCCGTGTCAACAGGCAGAGCACACATATAAGAAGCTATGTCACTCTATTCGTTCAACACTGATTCAACGATCAATGTGTCATCAAAGATCTGTACAAATCTCATTTAGACGTGTTCAATCTGTACAATTATTTTATTTGGTATAAATATTCACATAAGGAAGGACATGTCCACAACCAGTAGTGGGATTTAGTGAAACATGTTAATGGAGTAACGCCCATAACAAAATAAAACGCACTGAGTAACAACATGGAGTCATTTTCTGTGTTGAATTAAGTTTCCTTTTGTAAAATGCTTTTCAGATATGATCAGGCAAATATATCAATGTTTCTTTTGTCATAAAAATAAAATAATCCAACTAATTCATCGTTTAAAGAATAAGAAGAAAACAGTGAAATGGACACATTGATTTTCTCCGCATTAACACAACGTACATTTACAATAAGGACAAGAAAAGGGACAATAACATCACCAACCATTGGTTTTATTTCAATAAATTACATAATTATAGAAACCTATTTTAGTAGTGTGCTTAGTAGTACCATAGTAATATAGGATTTGTGTACACATACGTGTGTGGATATATTACATGTATGTAATTAAACATACAGTATTATATTCATGTATGTAATTAACATACAGTATTATACTACATGTATGTAATTAAACATACAGTATTATATTCATGTATGTAATTTAACATACAGTATTATATTCATGTATGTAATTTAACATACAGTATTATATTCATGTATGTAATTAAACATACAGTATTATAGTACATGCATGTAACTTAACATACATTATTATACTACATGTATGTAATTAAACATATAATATTATATTCATGTATGTAACTTAACATACAGTATTATATTCATGTATGTAATTTAATATACAGTATTATATTCATGTATGTAATTAACATACAGTATTATACTACATGTATGTAATTAAACATACAGTATTATATTCATGTATGTAATTAAACATACAGTATTATATTCATGTATGTAATTAAACATACAGTATTATATTCATGTATGTAATTAAACATACAGTATTATATTCATGTATGTAATTTAACATACAGTATTATATTCATGTATGTAATTAAACATACAGTATTATAGTACATGCATGTAACTTAACATACATTATTATACTACATGTATGTAATTAAACATATAATATTATATTCATGTATGTAACTTAACATACAGTATTATATTCATGTATGTAATTTAATATACAGTATTATATTCATGTATGTAATTAACATACAGTATTATACTACATGTATGTAATTAAACATACAGTATTATACTACATGCATGTAATTAAACATACAGTATTATATTCATGTATGTAATTTAACATACAGTATTATATTCATGTATGTAATTTAACATACAGTATTATATTCATGTATGTAATTAAACATACAGTATTATAGTACATGCATGTAACTTAACATACATTATTATACTACATGTATGTAATTAAACATATAATATTATATTCATGTATGTAACTTAACATACAGTATTATATTCATGTATGTAATTTAATATACAGTATTATATTCATGTATGTAATTAACATACAGTATTATACTACATGTATGTAATTAAACATACAGTATTATATTCATGTATGTAATTAAACATACAGTATTATATTCATGTATGTAATTTAACATACAATATTATACTACATGCATGTAATTAAACATACAGTATTATATTCATGTATGTAATTTAACATACAGTATTATATTCATGTATGTAATTTAACATACAGTATTATATTCATGTATGTAATTAAACATACAGTATTATAGTACATGCATGTAACTTAACATACAGTATTATACTACATGTATGTAATTAAACATATAATATTATATTCATGTATGTAACTTAACATACAGTATTATATTCATGTATGTAATTTAACATACAGTATTATATTCATGTATGTAATTTAACATACAGTATTATATTCATGTATGTAACTTAACATACAGTATTATATTCATGTATGTAACTTAACATACAGTATTATATTAATGTATGTAACTTAACATACAGTATTATATTAATGTATGTAACTTAACATACAGTATTATATTAATGTATGTAACTCAACATACAGTATTATATTAATGTATGTAACTCAACATACAGTATTATATTCATGTATGTAACTTAACATACAGTATTATATTAATGTATGTAACTTAACATACAGTATTATATTAATGTATGTAACTCAACATACAGTATTATATTCATGTATGTAATTTAACATACAGTATTATATTCATGTATGTAACTTAACATACAGTATTATATTCATGTATGTAACTTAACATACAGTATTATATTCATGTATGTAATTAAACATACAGTATTATACTACACATACAGTACACCACACATGCATATCAGACACACACATTCAGCAGTAATCCCCCTGCCTGAGAGAGACTCCCTCTCTTCCTTATTTAACTCTGAAGGATTCTATGTAACATGTCGTTCCACGTTTTTATTGTTTCATCGAACCAAACAGAAGACAGACAGCTGCTCTTTATCCCCAAACAGAAAGAATAAAATACAAGCCGGAGAAATCCAAACCAACCGAAACAGTTAACCAGAGGGGTTATCCTACGAAGCATGCTAGATCTACTCAGGGTCTTTCTAAAGCTAACCAGCTTCAGCGAGCTTCACATCCCAGTTTGGGCGTCATGTGTACCTAACGCCGGTGGATATTGCTTGTACGCCTGCCGCTAACTCTAGAAGGCTTGTATAAACTGCTTGCGCGTGCATGTCGCACGTGGCTCGTCGAACGGCGAACTCTTCATCGCTACAATGCTGAAACATCGATCCGTGGGCGACTCAGTGCAACATTTTCATTCGTGCAGAAATCAAGAGAAAAACAAAGTTATTTTGGAAATTCAACAGATTGTGGTGTGAAATTGGCTTTTAGAAGTGCCTTTATTTTATCACTCATCATTAATGCGTTTTAATTTTTTTAAATTATTTATCATTAATTAGTCTTTATTTTATAACTTACAATTAGTGCCGTCTTTGGTGTGCTTATTTTTAATTTCACCTTTATTTAACTAGGCAAGTCAGTTAAGAACAAATTCTTATTTTCAATGACGGCCTAGGAACAGTGGGATAACTGCCTGTTCAGGGCAACCTTCCGGTTACTAGTCCAATGCTCTAACCACTAGGCTACCCTGCAGCCCCAATGCACAACAACCACAGGCACCCCCCCAACCCCCCCCCCCCCCCCCATATCGATAAAATAGTATTATGGAGTCATACAGAAGTGCTAATGGGGGTGAAGTTTAGAACGCATTCCTTCATTACTAAATGTGAAATGTTATATATTTTAACATTACTATTTTTTAACACACACACAAAAAAATAATAATAATAATATTTAAAATCAGTCGTCTTCCTCAAATGAAGGGGATGATGACACAGTCTTTGCGAGAGGGAGGGAATCTGATTGATCATTTAATTCAAGGTAGGTGGAGTTAGCCTGCCCCGGAGAGGGTTAGTTGTGGAGGATTCGTTGCCATAGAAATCGACCTTTGCTAAAAGGTGAGCTGCTTTCGCATCACCGGTTATCCCGAGTTCAACTCATAGTGACCTTGCTACCTGCTTCGTAGTTCACCCCTCAGGGTCCTGTTCAGTAGAGAGCGTAATAAACTAAAACAAGTGTTTCTTATTGGACAAGCTCAGGTCATTTACCTCCCTGTTTCAGTCAGTTTTGTTCCGTTATCTGCCTACTGAACTAGGCCCCAGGTGGACGGGTTCATGGAATGCGATGCATTCACAGCATTCAACCCAGTCCCAGACATCGGGAACACGTGTTGCCGTGACGTCACTACGTTCCGACCGAGTTCGCCAACCCTTCCAACCCTACGTTCGCCAACCCTTCAGTCCAAAGCCACGATTTACAGGTCGTGGAGAAAATAAACTACTGGCAGCGAGGCAACAAACGAAGACCGAAAGGTGCCGAGGTCAGGACATGACCCCTAGTTGTCGGGCCCTGACTGACTCGACAGTAGGGTTTCGGGTCAATTCCATTTCAATTCCAGTCAATCCAGAAACTAAGCCAAATTCCAATTTTAAAAACATTCTGATTGAAAAGCAGTGAAGAGAAATGGAAATGTAATTTCAGTTTACTTCCTGAATTGCTGGACAGGTTTGAAAACGTCCGTCTGTCCACACGAAGCAGTCAGGTCCTGAATTAGGAGCCAATTGATGCTGCCTGCAGAAAAGCCCCAAGCTGGAGTCCCATCCATGTCCGGATTTCACTTAGCATGGATACCAATCTAGTGAAACAGATATTCAGTGTGGATTCCAGGCTAGCTTTTACTGGCATGGATACTAATCTAGTGAAACAGATATTCAGTGTGGATTCCAGGCTAGCTTTTACTGGCATGGATACCAATCTAGTGAAACAGATATTCAGTGTGGATTCCAGGCTAGCTTTTACTGGCATGGATACCAATCTGAATAGTGAAAAAGATATTCAGTGTGGATTCCAGGCTAGCTTTTACTGGCATGGATACCAATTCGAATAGTGAAAAAGATATTCAGTGTGGATCACAGCTTTTAATGCACAGAGTATCTACTTCACATCCCAAATGAAACACAGGGGATGATCGCACACAAAGCTGATGACATAGTACACACATGGCCAAACTATGATGACATAGGCACACACATGGCCAAACCATGATGATATAGTACACACATGTTGCAACCATGATGACATAGTACACACATGGTCAAACCATGATGACATGGTACACATGTCCAAACCATGATGACATAGTACATGTCCAAACCATGATGACATAGTACACACATGTCCAAACCATGATGACATAGTACACACATGTCCAAACCATGATGACATAGTACACACATGTCCAAACCATGATGACATAGTACACACATGTCCAAACCATGATGACATAGTACACACATGGCCAAACCATGATGACATAGTACACACATGTCCAAACCATGATGACATAGTACACACATGTCCAAACCATGATGACATAGTACACACATGTCCAAACCATGATGACATAGTACACACATGTCCAAACCATGATGACATAGTACACACATGTCCAAACCATGATGACATAGTACACACATGTCCAAACCATGATGACATAGTACACACATGTCCAAGCCATGATGACAGAGTACACACATGTCCAAGCCATGATGACAGAGTACACACGTCCAAGCCATGATGACATAGTACACACATGGCCAAACCATGATGACATAGTACACACATGTCCAAACCATGATGACATAGTACACACATGTCCAAACCATGATGACATAGTACACACATGTCCAAGCCATGATGACAGAGTACACACATGTCCAAGCCATGATGACAGAGTACACAC
>NW_027003361.1:0-5462 GCF_036934945.1 Oncorhynchus masou masou
TATGCCACTTTGTTTACATACTCATCTCATATGTACAGTGCCTTGCGAAAGTATTCGGCCCCCTTGAACTTTGTGACCTTTTGCCACATTTCAGGCTTCAAACATAAAGATATAAAACTGTATTTTTTTGTGAAGAATCAACAACAAGTGGGACACAATCATGAAGTGGAATGACATTAATTGGATATTTCAAACTTTTTTAACAAATCAAAAACTGGAAATTTGGGCGTGCAGAATTATTCAGCCCCCTTAAATTAATACTTTGTAGCGCCACCTTTTGCTGCGATTTCACCTGTAAGTCGCTTAGGGTATGTCTCTATCAGTTTTGCACGTCGAGAGACTGAAATTTTTTCCCATTCCTCCTTGCAAAACAGCTCGAGCTCAGTGAGGTTGGATGGAGAGCATTTGTGAACAGCAGTTTTCAGTTCTTTCCACAGATTCTCGATTGGATTCAGGTCTGGACTTTGACTTGGCCATTCTAACACCTGGATATGTTTATTTTTGAACCATTCCATTGTAGATTTTGCTTTCTGTTTTGGATCATTGTCTTGTTGGAAGACAAATCTCCGTCCCAGTCTCAGGTCTTTTGCAGACTCCATCAGGTTTTCTTCCAGAATGGTCCTGTATTTGGCTCCATCCATCTTCCCATCAATTTTAACCATCTTCCCTGTCCCTGCTGAAGAAAAGCAGGCCCAAACCATGATGCTGCCACCACCATGTTTGACAGTGGGGATGGTGTGGTCAGGGTGATGGGCTGTGTTGCTTTTACGCCAAACATAAAGTTTTGCATTGTTGCCAAAAAGTTCAATTTTGGTTTCATCTGACCAGAGCACCTTCTTCCACATGTTTGGTGTGTCTCCCAGGTGGCTTGTGGCAAACTTTAAACAACACTTTTTATGGATATCTTTAAGAAATGGCTTTCTTCTTGCCACTCTTCTTCAGACCACTGCAAATCTACCAAGACCTGGCCGTCCCTCTAAACTTTCAGCTCATACAAGGAGAAGACTGATCAGAGATGCAGCCAAGAGGCCTGAGGTGGGAGACTCTGTCCATAGGACAACAATCAGTCGTATATTGCACAAATCTGGCCTTTATGGAAGAGTGGCAAGAAGAAAGCCATTTCTTAAAGAGATCCATAAAAAGTGTTGTTTAAAGTTTGCCACAAGCCACCTGGGAGACACACCAAACATGTGGAAGAAGGTGTAGATCTCTGCAGTTCATCCAGACTGATCATAGGCCTCTTGGCTGCATCTCTGATCAGTCTTCTCCTTGTATGAGCTGAAAGTTTAGAGGGACGGCCAGGTCTTGGTAGATTTGCAGTGGTCTGATACTCCTTCCATTTCAATATTATCGCTTGCACAGTGCTTCTTGGGATGTTTAAAGCTTGGGAAAGCTTTTGGTATCCAAATCCGGCTTTAAACTTCTTCACAACAGTATCTCAGACCTGCCTGGTGTGTTCCTTGTTCTTCATGATGCTCTCTGCGCTTTTAACGGACCTCTGAGACTATCACAGTGCAGGTGCATTTATACGGAGACTTGATTACACACAGGTGGATTGTATTATCATCATTAGACATTTAGGTCAACATTGGATCATTCAGAGATCCTCACTGAACTTCTGGAGAGAGTTTGCTGCACTGAAAGTAAAGGGGCTGAATAATTTTGCACGCCCAATTTTTCAGTTTTGATTTGTTAAAAAGTTTGGAAATATCCAATAAATGTCGTTCCACTTCATGATTGTGTCCCACTTGTTGTTGATTCTTCACAACAAAATACAGTTTTATATCTTTATGTTTGAAGCCTGAAATGTGGCAAAAGGTCGCAAAGTTCAAAGGGGCCGAATACTTTCGCAAGGCACTGTATATACTGTACTCAATACCATCTATTGCATCTTGCCTATGCCGCTCTGTACCATCACTCATTCATATATCTTTATGTTCATATTCTTTATCCCTTTACACTTGTGTGTATAAGGTAGTAGTTTTGGAAGTGTTCGTTAGATTACTTGTTGGTTATTACTGCATTGTCGGAACTAGAAGCACAAGCATTTCGCTACACTCGCATTAACATCTGCTAACCATGTGTATGTGACAAATAAAATTTGATTTGATTTTGATTTGATTTATATTTGCAACAGAGAACTATTTTGTCATAAATGCCTGACTTTGAAAATTTGAATTTATGCAATGAATATCTGTAAAATTTGGTTTACTCCTTGCTGGTTGTTATAGCAGCAGTTTCTGTAGTATAGTGGTTATCACATTTGCTTCATGTGAAATGTCCCCGGGCGGAAACAGTGATAATATATTTATGGAATAATTAATGTATTTGTAAAAGATAATTATTTTTCATAAATGCCAAAATTTGGAAATTTGACTTTATGCAATGAATATCTGTAATATGTGGTTTACTCCTTGATGAAAATTCAAGCAGCAGTTTCTGTAGTGTTGTGGTTTGCATGTTCACTTAAAATGCTGAAAGTCCCTGGTTCAAAACTGGGCAGAAACAAAGGTAATTGACACATGCAAAAGTTGTCATATTTGTAAAAGATAATTATTTTCATAAATGCCTTATTTTGTAAATTTGACTTTATGCAATGAATATCTGTAAAATTTGGTTTACTCCTTTGATGACAATTCAAGCAGCAGTTTCTGTAGTGTTGTGGTTTGCAAGATCACTTAAAATGCTCAAAGGTCTCCTGGTTTGAAACTTGGCAGAAACAGGTAATTGACACGCAATAGTTATCGTATTTGTAATAGAGAAAAAAAATCATAAATGTCTTATTTTGGAAATTTGACTTTATGCAATGAATATCTGTAAATTTAATTTACTCCTTGATGACAGTTCAAGCAGCAGTTTTTCTAGTGTAGTGGTTATCACATTTGATTCACAATTGAACCGGTTGGAAACAGCGATAATTGACACATGGAATAATTGATTTATTTGTAAAAGAGATTTATTTTTCATAAGTGCCTTATTTTGGAAAGTTGAATTTATGCAATGAATATCTGTAAAATTTGGTTTACTCCATGATGACTATTCAAGCAGCAGTTTCTGTAGTGTAGTGGTTTGCATGTTTGCTTCATGCGAAAGGTCCCTGCTTTGAAACCGGGCAGAAACGGCGATAATGACACATGCACAATTATTATACTTGAAAAAAGAGATTTGTTTTTCATAAATGCCTTTCTTTGAAAAGTTGAATTTATGCAATGAATATCTGTAAAAATGGTTTAGTCCTTGCTGATAACTCTAGAAGCAGTTTCTGTAGTGCAGTGGTTATGACATTAACCTCTCATACGTGAATGGCCCCAGTTCGAAACTGCACGGAAGCAGTTACATGGAATAGTTATTGTATTTGAAAAATACATGAATGCCTTATGTTTTTGTCATAAATGCCTTATTTTGAAAATTTTAATATATGCAATGAATATCTGGAAAATTCAGTTTATTCCTTGCTGATAGTTCTCGTAGCAATTTCTGTAGTGTAGTGGTTATCACGTTTGCTTAACACGCGAAATGTACCTTGTTTCAGAGACGGGTGGAAACAGAGCTCATTGAGACATGCAATACGTCCTGTATTTGTAACAGAGAATTCCCATTTTCATGAATGCCTCATTCTGTGAATTCAATTCCATGCAATGAATATCAGTAAAATTCAGTTTACTCCTTGCTGATAATTCATGCAGGAGTGTCTGTAGTGTAGTGGTTACTATGTTTGCTAAACACGCGAAAGGTCCCCGGTTTGAAACCTGTTGGAAACAGCACTCATTGACGCATAAAATATTTAACATATTTCTAACAGAGAATACATTTTTACATAAATGCCCCCAACTTTGCATAGTTTTCATAAATGCCCCCGATTCAAAACAGTGCTCTTTGACACATGCAATTATTACTGAGTTTGTAACACAGAATTTTCATAAATGCCTTATTTTGGAAATTCGAACACGTGCATTGAATATCTGTAAAATTCGGTTTATTCCTTGCTGATAGTTGGAGCAGCAGTTTCTGTAGTGTAATGGTTATCACGTTTGCTTGGCAGTGTCTCTCAATCCCCTGGCATTAACTGACAAGACATTAAATATAATTTTGTTTTATGTTCAGTCCCTTTTCCCCTTGGTCAGAAACATTGTGGTTGACTTCAGGCTGTCCACCATAGAGCCACGCAAGGAAGTCTTTGGTAAAAGGTATGTGCCTAATGAAGAGAATCCAGAGTCGTATGGAAGTCAGAGGTCGGGGCCTGAGACGCACTCTGTGCACTGTTGGCCGGGTTCTCGCGGGTGGTTCCCGAACCCACTAGCCACATTTTCAGAGGTTGTGGGGAAAAAGGTACAGACAGACACACACTATCTTGGTGAATGTACCTTTTTTAAAGTAAAATGGAGGGGAAACAGGGGACCTCACGGAGGGCGCTTCGCCTTTCTTTCCCTCCCTTCTTCTCCTGGCTGTTTACATGCCTCTGTGTAGTTTTTTTCCTTGACAATGGGAGAAAAGCGTTGCACCGTTCCTGAGGTACTGCAAAACCGGGTCGATGCATGGAGCAGACAGAGCAAGCCCCATTACCGACTCCCCGTTCGAAAAATACATTTAATACGTAGTCCCCCGATGGGGGACGTATCAGATATTAAACTTATAAGAACAGATGATTCAAAGCTTTTATTTAACTTTTCCATCAAACACAGTGAACAATTCACACGTCTATAACCATATTAGATGCTCTTATCGAACCAAGCAGTTTTCAACACAAAACTCACTGGTTTAAAAAATATACATAATAATTAAATTAAAATTGTTTTACAATAATGTACCACAACATCATATCATACACCATAATCTATTTTCCAGTTGAAATATCAGCAAACCAAAAACAGTGTTAAACTGACTGACATGTCCTTTTTCAATTTATGGTGCACGCAAGGACAAATAATATTGAACGAAAAAAATCATGTTTTTCTGTAAGGATCAAATTCCACCTTCTTCCTGGTTGGTTTATTTCAGGGTAAAGATAGTCAACCAGAAATATCTCATTTAAGTATTGACACCTCTTTGCTATGACACTCCAAATGAAGCTCAGGTTTATCCAATTTCCTTTGATCATTATTGAGATGTAACTAGAACTTGATTGGAGTCTACCTGTGGCCAATTAAATTGTTTGGACATGATTTAGAAAGAAACACACTTGTCTATATAAGCTCCCACAGTTGACAGTGCATGTCAGAGCAGAAACCATACTATCAAGTCCAAGGAACTGTCTGTAGATCTCCAAGAGAAAATTATGATGAGACATACTGTATATCTGGGGAAGGGTAAAAAAAACAAGTGTTGAAAGCTTCCAAGAGCACAGTGGTCTCCATCATTGGGAAATAGAAAAAATATGACTCTGCCTAGAGCTGGTCGTCCAACCAAACTGAGCAACTGAGCAAGAGGACCTTGGTCAGGGAGGTGACCAAGAACCCAATAAC
>NW_027003362.1:0-5461 GCF_036934945.1 Oncorhynchus masou masou
AATTGTTTATTTGTTTTTGTCTATATTGCATTTGCTTTAGGCATAAGGGCAATGTACCAATATTTACATATAGTTGCAGATGTTCCTTAGCTTGGGTCCCAGGAAAACACAGAATTTCTCATTTGGGTTCCAGGCTGAGAAAGTTTAAGAACCTCTGGCCTAGAACATTGATATCTTATGCTCTGAGAACATGGCAACCATGTTCTGTGTATGTTTGGAGGGACGTTGATGGGATCGTCTACTAACCCACACAACAGGACACAGGCATGTTCTGTGTATGTTTGGAGGGACGTTGATGGGATCATCTACTAACACACAACAGGACACAGGCATGTTCTGTGTATGTTTGGAGGGACGTTGATGGGATCGTCTCCTAACCCACACAACAGGACACAGGCATGTTCTGTGTATGTTTGGAGGGACGTTGATGGGATCGTCTCCTAACCCACACAACAGGACACAGGCATGTTCTGTGTATGTTTGGAGGACGTTGATGGGGATCGTCTACTAACCCACAACAGGACACAGGCATGTTCTGTGTATGTTTGGAGGGACGTTGATGGGATCGCCTCCTAACCCACACAACAGGACACAGGCATGTTCTGTGTATGTTTGGAGGGACGTTGATGGATCGTTCCTAACCCACACAACAGGACACAGGCATGTTCTGTGTATGTTTGGAGGGACGTTGATGGGATCGCCTCCTAACCCACAACAGACACAGGCATGTTCTGTGTATGTTTGAGGACGTTGATGGGATCGTCTCCTAACCCACACAACAGGACACAGGCATGTTCTGTGTATGTTTGGAGGACGTTGATGGGATCGTCTCCTAACCCACACAACAGGACACAGGCATGTTCTGTGTATGTTTGAGGACGTTGGATGGGATCGCCTCCTAACCCACAACAGGACACAGGCATGTTCTGTGTATGTTTGGAGGACGTTGATGGATCGCCTACTAACCCACACAACAGGACACAGGCATGTTCTGTGTATGTTTGGAGGACGTTGATGGGATCGTCTACTAACCCACAACAGGACACAGGCATGTTCTGTGTATGTTTGGAGGGACGTTGATGGGATCATCTCCTAACTCCACACAACAGGACACAGGCATGTTCTGTGTATGTTTGGAGGGACGTTGATGGGATCGTCTCCTAACCCACACAACAGGACACAGGCATGTTCTGTGTATGTTTGGTGGGACGTTGATGGGATCATCTACTAACCCACAACAGGACACAGGCATGTTCTGTGTATGTTTGGAGGGACGTTGATGGGATGTTTCCTAACATCCACACAACAGGACACAGGCATGTTCTGTGTATGTTTGGAGGGACGTTGATGGGATCGTCTCCTAACCCACACAACAGGACACAGGCATGTTCTGTGTATGTTTGGAGGGACGTTGATGGGATCGTCTCCTAACCCACACAACAGGACACAGGCATGTTCTGTGTATGTTTGGAGGGACGTTGATGGGATCGCCTCCCTAACCCACACAACAGGACACAGGCATGTTCTGTGTATGTTTGGAGGGACGTTGATGGGATCGTCTCCTAACCCACACAACAGGACACAGGCATGTTCTGTGTATGTTTGGAGGACGTTGATGGGATCGTCTCCTAACCCACACAACAGGACACAGGCATGTTCTGTGTATGTTTGGAGGGACGTTGATGGGATCGCCTCCCTAACCCACAACAGGACACAGGCATGTTCTGTGTATGTTTGGAGGGACGTTGATGGGATCGTCTACTAACCCACACAACAGGACACAGGCATGTTCTGTGTATGTTTGGAGGGACGTTGATGGGATCGTCTACTAACCCACAACAGGACACAGGCATGTTCTGTGTATGTTTGGAGGGACGTTGATGGGATCGTCTACTAACCCACACAACAGGACACAGGCATGTTCTGTGTATGTTTGGAGGGACGTTGATGGGATCGTCTCCTAACCCACACAACAGGACACAGGCATGTTCTGTGTATGTTTGGAGGGACGTTGATGGGATCGTCTACTAACCCACACAACAGGACACAGGCATGTTCTGTGTATGTTTGGAGGGACGTTGATGGGATCATCTACTAACCCACACAACAGGACACAGGCATGTTCTGTGTATGTTTGGAGGGACGTTGATGGGATCATCTACTAACCCACAACAGGACACAGGTATGTTCCTGCAGCGTTCCCATTAAACACATCTAGGACATTAATACCTTAAGTTTTGAGAACATGGTAACCACATTCTGGGTAACTTCTATTTTACATTAAGGGAATGGTTTCTTGAAACATTCCTATGAAAACATAATTTAATGACCTAAAGATACTTAAGGGCATGTTCTCTAAAATTGTGGGAACGTTTGTTGTTAGCTGGGTATGCAGCTGTCAAATTAATGTTAGAGGCATTATTTACTACACAGGCTAACTACTATCTAAACCGGCTACTAACAGGAAGCGACGGGATTGGTGCAGGCTGTGCTCAATCCGCTGGTGAGCACTAAACTAAACACACATACACACACACCACACACAAACAACACGACACTAAACTTATCACTTATCACCAAAACTACTGCTTGTTTACTTCTTCTTGCAATATGCCAGATCTTTCTGTTGATCCATCCATCCATTTACATGTTCTACAGACAAAACCACCTCCACCAGAAAAAAGCAGTCCAGCTGGTCAGCTGAAGGACAGTTTGAAAAAGCAGTTCAGCTGGTCAACTGAAGAACAGTTAGAAAAAGCAGTCCAGCTGGTCAGCTGGAGCACAGTTTGAAAAAGCAGTCCAGCTGGTCAGCTGAAGAACAGTTAGAAAAAGCAGTTCAGCTGGTCAGCTGAAGAACAGTTTGAAAAAGCAGTTCAGCTGGTCAGCTGAAGAACAGTTTGAAAAAGCAGTTCAGCTGGTCAGCTGAAGAACAGTTTGAAAAAGCAGTTCAGCTGGTCAACTGGAGCACAGTTTGAAAAAGCAGTCCAGCTGGTCAGCTAAAGGACAGTTTGAAAAAGCAGTCCAGCTGGTCAACTGAAAGACAGTTTGAAAAAGCAGTCAAGCTGGTCAGCTGAAGGACAGTTTGAAAAAGCAGTCCAGCTGGTCAACTGAAGGACAGTTTGAAAAAGCAGTCAAGCTGGTCAGCTGAAGGACAGTTTGAAAAAGCAGTCCAGCTGGTCAACTGAAGGACAGTTTGAAAAAGCAGTCCAGCTGGTCAACTGAAGGACAGTTTGAAAAAGCAGTCCAGCTGGTCAACTGAAAGACAGTTTGAAAAAGCAGTCAAGCTGGTCAGCTGAAGGACAGTTTGAAAAAGCAGTCCAGCTGGTCAACTGAAGGACAGTTTGAAAAAGCAGTCAAGCTGGTCAGCTGAAGGACAGTTTGAAAAAGCAGTCCAGCTGGTCAACTGAAGGACAGTTTGAAAAAGCAGTCCAGCTGGTCAACTGAAGGACAGTTTGAAAAAGCAGTCCAGCTGTTCAACTGAAGAAACAGGTGAAAAAGCTGAAAAGTCCAGCTGAATAGACAGTATATAATGGTGTGTATAGACAGTATATAATGGTGTATAAGTAGTATGGACAGCATATATTGGTGTGTGTAGACAGTATAAAATGGTGTGTGTAGACAGTATATAATGGTGTGTATAGACAGTATATAATGGTGTATAAGTAGTATGGACAGCATATATTGGTGTGTGTAGACAGTATAAAATGGTGTGTATAGACAGTATGGACAGGATGTAATGGTGTGTGTAACCAGTATATAATGGTGTGTATAGACAGTAGGTACAGGATGTAATGGTGTGTATGGACAGGATGTAATGGTGTGTATAGACAGTATGGACAGGATGTAATGGTGTGTATAGACAGTATGTAATGGTGTGTATAGACAGTATGGACAGGATGTAATGGTGTGTATAGACAGTATGGACAGGATGTAAGGGTGTGTATGGACAGTATGGACAGGATGTAAGGGTGTGTATGGACAGGATGTAAGGGTGTGTATAGACAGGGTGTAAGGGTGTGTATAGACAGTATGGACAGGATGTAATGGTGTGTATGGACAGGATGTAATGGTGTGTATAGACAGTATGGACAGGATGTAATGGTGTGTATGGACAGGATGTAATGGTGTGTATAGACAGTATGGACAGGATGTAATAGTGTGTATAGACAGTATGGACAGGATGTAAGGGTGTGTATAGACAGTATGGACAGGATGTAAGGGTGTGTATAGACAGTATGGACAGGATGTAATGGTGTGTATAGACAGTATGGACAGGATGTAAGGGTGTGTATGGACAGGATGTAATGGTGTGTATGGACAGGATGTAATGGTGTGTATAGACAGTATGGACAGGATGTAATGGTGTGTATAGACAGTATGGACAGGATGTAAGGGTGTGTATGGACAGGATGTATGGGGTGTATAGACAGTATGGACAGGATGTAGGTGTGTATAGACAGTATGTAATGGTGTGTATAGACAGTATGGACAGGATGTAATGGTGTGTGTATAGACAGGATGGACAGGATGTAATGGTGTGTATAGACAGTATAGACAGTAATGGTGTATAGACAGGATATAATGGTGTGTATAGACAGTATGTACAGGATGTAATGGTGTGTATAGACAGGATGTAATGGTGTGTATAGACAGGATGTAATGGTGTGTATGGACAGGATATAATGGTGTGTATAGACAGTATGGACAGGATGTAATGGTGTGTATAGACAGCATGTAATGGTGTGTATAGACAGTATGGACAGGATGTAATGGTGTGTATAGACAGCATGTAATGGTGTGTATAGACAGTATGGACAGGATGTAATGGTGTGTATAGACAGTATAGACAGGATGTAATGGTGTGTATAGACAGGATGTAATGGTGTGTATAGACAGGATATAATGGTGTGTATAGACAGTATGGACAGGATGTAATGGTGTGTATAGACAGCATGTAATGGTGTGTATAGACAGCATGTAATGGTGTGTATAGACAGTATGTAATGGTGTGTATAGACAGTATGGACAGGATGTAATGGTGTGTATAGACAGGATGGACATGATGTAATGGTGTGTATAGACAGCATGTAATGGTGTGTATAGAGCAGTATGGACATGATGTAATGGTGTGTATAGACAGGATGTAATATTGTATAGACAGTATGTAATGGTGTGTATAGACAGTATGGACAGGATATGTGTGTGTATGGGCAGGATGGACAGGATGTAATGGTGTGTATAGACAGCATGTAATGGTGTGTATAGACAGTATGGACAGGATGTAATGGTGTGTATAGACAGTATAGACAGGATGTAATGGTGTGTATAGACAGGATGTAATGGTGTGTATAGACAGGATATAATGGTGTGTATAGACAGTATGTACAGGATGTAATGGTGTGTATAGACAGGATGTAATGGTGTGTATAGACAGGATGTAATGGTGTGTATGGACAGGATA
>NW_027003363.1:0-5459 GCF_036934945.1 Oncorhynchus masou masou
ACTGTATCTTGTGAACTTGACAAAAAAAACTTGAAACTGTCAGGATTTGGCCAGGGTTGTTCCGGGTTTTGGTCACTAGATGCCCCCATTGTGCTTTTTGACCTTATGTTTTTTCCCTTGTTCCCCATTATTATTTGCACCTGTACCTCGTTTCCCCTGATTGTATTTAAACCCTTAGTTTCCCTCAGTTCTGTGCTCTGTGTTTGTATGTTAGCACCCAGCCCTAGTGTTCTGTGTTTTCCTGTCGATTCCGGTGGATGCTCTTGTGGAATTCTGTTTTTGTTTTTGAGTGTCTCTTGAGGCTTTTTTGTGCTATTCCTACCACCTTTTGGATTTGCCATTTTTGTATTTAAGGACTTCTCCTTTTTACTTTATTAAATACACCGTCTTAAGTACTGCTGTGTCTGCCTCATCTTCTGGGTTCTGCTGACTATTCGTGGCTCAGTTGGTTAAGTGACTGTTTCTCACTCCGGAGACCCAGGTTCGTAACCGGGTCCTGACAGAAACACAGAGCCAAAAATGAACCCAGAGGCAGCCAGTTCCCAGGACCTTTTTGCCATGCTGTCCCACCACCAGGAGACTGTCCAACGCCACGAAGCCGCCCTGGTTCAGCAAGAGGCCTTAATGGCTAGACATTCTCATCTTCTGTCGGAGATGCTGACTTCCATTAAGCAAATATCTGATCGTCTTACCCCGGCAACAGTTCCCGTCCCAGTACCTCAGATTCACGTACCCATGGCAGTTAACCCCCTGGCTGAACCTCGTCTTCCACCTCCCCAACGGTTCTCAGGTGATCCAAGTGCTTGTAAAGGGTTTCTCACCCAATGTTCTCTCTCCTTTGAGCTACAACCCTCGTCGTTTCCCACCGACCGGTCTAAGATCGCTTATATCATCACCCTGCTGTCGGAAAAAGCCCTGGCCTGGGCTACTGCTGTGTGGGATGCCCATAGTTCCTGCTGTGCCAGCTACTCTGCCTTTGCTGAGGAATTCAAACGAGTGTTTCAAGGCCCAAGCAGTGGTTCTGACTCAGCCAAACAGCTCCTGACTCTCCACCAAGGTTGGCGCAGCGTGACGGACTATGCCATCCAGTTCCGCACGGTGGCAGCAGCAAGTGGCTGGAACAACGAGGCGCTCACGGTGTGCTTTCTGAAAGGCCTTTCCGACACTATCCAAGATGAACTGGCCACTCGGGAACCACCGGACAATCTCGAGTCCCTGATCAAGTTGGCCTCACGCATTGACCAGCGTCTGAGAGAGAGAACTCAACCGTAGACCTCTAGCCCCTATCAGTCCCAGCTCCGAGTCCCCACCTTTATCCTCGCTGGCTCCATCGGAACCCATGCAGATTGGACGCATCTCCCAGGCTGAGAGAGACCGCCGGATGAGGGAGCGACGCTGTCTATATTGCGGCAAACCGGGCCATTTCCGTTCCACGTGTCCCGGGCTCCAGGGAAACGCTCTGTCCCGTACAGACCGGGGGGAACTGTAACGGGAAACATAACCTCCTCCCATCCGTCCAACTCCCGTCTGCTCATTCCAGTCACCCTCTCCTGGGACAACCACAAGCTTCACCTTCAAGCCTTGGTAGACTCTGGAGCCGCAGGTAACTTCATGGATGGTGTCTGGGCGAAGGAGAATGGCGTTCCCTCTGAACCTCTAAGTGAACCCATGAGGGTCACTACATTGGATGGAAGCCCTTTGGGATCTGGACTTGTCACTCATGTCACTACCTCCTTGCGACTTTCAGTTTCACAACACCAGGAATTGATGAACTTTCATTTGATCTCCTGTTCCGAGTTCCCTCTCGTCCTTGGATACCCCTGGCTTCACAGCCATAACCCTCACATCGACTGGTCTGTGGGCACTATCAAGCAGTGGGGTCCTACGTGCCAAGCTACTTGTATTTTCCAGAATTCCCCGAGTTCTACTCCCGAGTCTTTAGAATCCATCGACCTGACCCGAGTTCCCGAGTGTTACCATGACCTCAAACTGGTGTTTAGCAAACAGAGGGCCACCATGCTACCACCCCATAGACCTTACGATTGCCCCATCGACCTGTTTCCGGGCACTTGCCCCCCAGGGAGTCGGATCTTTTCCCTATCTCCACCCGAACGAGCTGCTATGGATACCTACATCAAGGACGCTCTGGAAGCAGGCCTCATGCGTCCATCCACCTCCCCGGCGGGAGCAGGGGTTTTTCTTTGTGGCCAAGAAAGACGGTGGATTACGTCCTTGCATCGACTACCGGGGACTCAATGCCATAACCGTCCGTAACCGTTACCCGCTACCCCTTATGGCCACAGCCTTCGAGCTGCTCCAGGAAGCAGTTGTTTTCACTAAGCTTGACCTGCGGAACGCATACCATCTTGTGCGGATCAGACCTGGTGACGAGTGGAAGACCGCTTTCAACACGCCTACTGGTCACTATGAATACTTGGTGATGCCCTTCGGCCTGACCAACGCCCCAGCGGTGTTCCAAGCGCTCATAAACGATGTGCTTAGGGATATGCTTAACATATTTGTGTTCGTTTACTTGGATGACATCCTCATCTTTTCGAGCTCCCTTCAAGAACACACTAAGCATGTCAGACAAGTACTCAAACGCCTCCTGGACAGCCATCTGTACGTTAAGCCGGAAAAATGTGAATTCCATTCATCCCGAGTACAATTCCTGGGATTTGTAGTGGAACCCGGTCGAGTCCAAATGGACCCCAGGAAGGTAGGGGCGGTAGCGGATTGGCCCACCCCCAAATCCGTTAAGGAAGTTCAGCGTTTCCTGGGCTTCACAAACTTTTACCGCAAGTTCATCAAGAACTTCAGCTTGGTGGCAGCCCCTCTCTCAGCTTTAACCAAGGGTGGCAATGCAAGGTTTTTGTGGGGAAGAGAAGCTGAGACGGCCTTCCAAGGACTCAAGCAGCGCGTTCTCTCTGCTCCCATCCTGATACTACCGACTACGGATGAACCATTTGTGGTGGAGGTAGACGCATCAGAGGTTGGTGTTGGAGCTGTCCTGTCTCAGAGGGGTGAAGACAAGAAGCTTCATCCGTGCGCTTTCTTCTCACACCGGCTTACCCCGACTGAGAGGAACTACGATGTGGGGGATCGTGAACTCCTAGCGGTTAAGATGGCATTGAAGGAATGGAGACACTGGCTCGAGGGGGCTTCTCACCCGTTTCAAGTGCTTACGGACCACAAAAATCTGGAGTATATCCAGCAGGCGAGCGGTTGAACTCTAGACAAGCTAGATGGTCTCTTTTCTTCAATCGATTCCAGTTTATCCTCACCTATCGGCCCGGGTCGAAGAATCTCAAACCGGATGCCCTGTCCCGAGTCTACGCTCCTGCCATTCGAGATGACACGGACATGCCTGTCCTTCCTGCTGCTAAGATTGTGGCTCCGATCTCGTGGCAAGTTGAGGATACCGTGAGACGTGCTCAAGCTAGCGAACCGGACCCGAAAGGAGGTCCTGCCAATCGGTTGTTTGTCCCCAAGGCAGTGAGGACTCAGGTCCTTCTGTGGGGGCACTCCTCTCGCCTCACCTGTCATCCGGGCGTAGGTCGCACCTTGGAGTTCATCCAGCGTAAGTTCTGGTGGCCTACCATAAGAGAAGACGTTGCCACTTTCGTCAATGCCTGTCCCGTGTGCTGCCAGGGCAAATCTTCTCACCTCCGCCCTCAAGGACTCCTTCACCCTTTACCTGTTCCCCACAGACCCTGGTCCCATATCTCATTGGACTTTATTACTGGACTTCCTCCATCCCATGGCAATACTACTATCCTAGTCATAATCGACAGGTTTTCAAAGGCGGCCAGGTTCGTCCCTCTGACTAAGTTACCTTCTGCCAAGGAAACGGCTGAGTTGGTAATTAATCATGTGTTCCGAGTCTTCGGCATTCCTCAAGATATGGTTTCTGACAGAGGTCCCCAGTTCGCCTCAAGGTTTTGGAAGGCCTTCTGCCAACTCATGGGGGCTTCTGCCAGTCTATCTTCAGGGTACCATCCGGAGTCCAACGGCCAAACAGAGAGGATGAATCAAGAGCTGGAAACCACCCTCCGATGTATGACTCGTGACAACCCGTCCACATGGTCATCCTTTATTGTTTGGGCCGAATACGCGCACAACACCTTGCGCTCCTCCTCCACTGGTATGTCCCCGCACGAGTGTCAGTTTGGCTATGCTCCTCCATTGTTCCCGGACCAGGAGGCAGAAGTCAGAGTGCCTTCAGCCTTGAAGTTCGTCAGACGCTGTCGGCTTATGTGGAGGAAGACCCGTCTTAATCTTATGCGTTCCTCACAGAGGTACCAACAACAAGCCAACAGACGTCGCCGTCCCGGGCCTACCCTGCGCCCCGGCCAGAGAGTCTGGCTCTCCACAAGAGACTTACCTCTACGGGTGGAGTCTCGCAAGCTGTCCCAAAAATACATCGGTCCCTTCAAGGTTGCCAGGAGAGTTAACCCAGTTTCTTATCGCCTACACTTACCCAGATCCCTTAAGATTAATCCCACATTTCACATTTCATTGTTAAAACCTGTTGTTTTTCTCCCTTGTCGGCAGACAGACCTCCTCGCCTCGTGTCATTGGAGGCCAGCCGGCTTATACGTCCATGGGATGCTGGATTCCGCCGGGTGCAGCGGTCCTGGCAGTATCTGGTGGACTGGGAGGCTACGGTGATCCCGAGGAAAATGCAGTTCCTGCCAAAGACATCCTGGATCCTGACCTCATTCGTCAGTTCAGGGCCACTCCACCCTGAGGAGAGCTGTTGGGAACGTCAGGAGCCGTTCTGGGGGATTCTGTCAGGATTTGGCCAGGGTTGTTCCGGGTTTGGTCACTAAGTGCCCCATTGTGCTTTTGACCTTATGTTTTCCCTTGTTATTATTATTTGCCTGGCGCATCGTTTTCCCCTGATTGTATTTAAACCTTAGTTTCCCTCAGTTCTGTGCTCTGTGTTTGTATGTCGATTCTGTGTTTTCTTGTGGGTTCGGTGGATGCTCTTGTGGAATTCTGTTTTTGTTTTGGTGTCTCTTGAGGCTTTTTGTGCTATTCCTACCACCTTTTTGGATTTGCCATTTTTGTATTTAAGGACTTCTCCTTTTTACTTTATTAAATACACCGTCTTAAGTACTGCTGTGTCTACCTCATCTTCTGGGTTCTACTGACTATTCGTGGCTCAGTTGGTTAAGTGACTGTTCTCTCCGGAGACCCAGGTTAAGTAACCGGTCCTGACAGAAACGTGTTATAAATACATTGATTCTGTATTATTCCAGGTTCCTACCAGCTCAGGTGGCACTCTACATCAACTGCTTCTCTGGGCCACCTGGACCTGGCCGGCTGGCTGCTGGAGAGGGGGTGCGTGTCATTGAGCCGGTGGGGGTTCACCCTTACCGTGAGTGGTGCCGACCCCGACGTCGCCAAGTGTCCCGCTGTCGCCTCCATCGGCGCGGCCAGCTCACCATCCTCAA
>NW_027003364.1:0-5459 GCF_036934945.1 Oncorhynchus masou masou
TTTTACACCTAACAGCTCAACTGGCCTACACAGTATTTTACACCTAACAGCTCAACTGGCCTACACAGTGTTTTACACCTAACAGCTCAACTGGCCTACACAGTATTTTACACCTAACAGCTCAACTGGCCTACACAGTGTTTTACACCTAACAGCTCAACTGGCCTACACAGTATTTTACACCTAACAGCTCAACTGGCCTACACAGTATTTTACACCTAACAGCTCAACTGGCCTGCACAGTATTTTACACCTAACAGCTCAACTGGCCTACACAGTATTTTACACCTAACAGCTCAACTGGCTTACACAGTATTTTACACCTAACAGCTCAACTGGCCTACACAGTGTTTTACACCTAACAGCTCAACTGGCCAACACAGTGTTTTACAACAAACAGCTCAACTGGCCTACACAGTGTTTTACACCTAACAGCTCAACTGGCCAACACAGTGTTTTACACCTAACAGCTCAACTGGCCAACACAGTATTTTACACCTAACAGCTCAACTGGCCTACACTGTATTTTACACCTAACAGCTCAACTGGCCTACACAGTATTTTACACCTAACAGCTCAACTGGCCAACACAGTGTTTTACACCTAACAGCTCAACTGGCCAACACAGTATTTTACAACTAACAACTCAACTGGCCTACACAGTATTTTACACCTAACAGCTCAACTGGCCAACACAGTATTTTACACCTAACAGCTCAACTGGCCTACACTGTATTTTACACCTAACAGCTCAACTGGCCTACACAGTATTTTACACCTAACAGCTCAACTGGCCAACACAGTGTTTTACACCTAACACCTCAACTGGCCTACACAGTATTTTACACCTAACAGCTCAACTGGCCTACACAGTATTTTACACCTAACACCTCAACTGGCCAACACAGTGTTTTACACCTAACAGCTCAACTGGCCAACACAGTGTTTTACACCTAACAACTCAACTGGCCTACACAGTATTTTACACCTAACAGCTCAACTGAACCTGCACAGTATTTTACACCTAACAGCTCAACTGGCCTACACAGTATTTTACACCTAACACCTCAACTGGCCTACACAGTATTTTACACCTAACAGCTCAACTGGCCAACACAGTGTTTTACACCTAACAGCTCAACTGGCCTACACAGTATTTTACACCTAACAACTCAACTGGCAGGCACAGTATTTTACACCTAACAGCTCAACTGGCCTACACAGTATTTTACACCTAACACCTCAACTGGCCTACACAGTATTTTACACCTAACAGCTCAACTGGCCAACACAGTGTTTTACACCTAACAGCTCAACTGGCCTACACAGTATTTTACACCTAACAGCTCAACTGGCCTACACAGTATTTTACACCTAACAGCTCAACTGGCCTACACAGTGTTTTACACCTAACAGCTCAACTGGCCAACACAGTGTTTTACACCTAACAACTCAACTGGCCTACACAGTATTTTACACCTAACAGCTCAACTGACCTGCACAGTATTTTACACCTAACAGCTCAACTGACCTGCACAGTATTTTACACCTAACAGCTCAACTGGCCTGCACAGTATTTTACACCTAACACCTCAACTGGCCTACACAGTATTTTACACCTAACAGCTCAACTGGCCAACACAGTGTTTTACACCTAACAGCTCAACTGGCCTACACAGTATTTTACACCTAACAGCTCAACTGGCCTACACAGTATTTTACACCTAACAACTCAACTGGCAGGCACAGTATTTTACACCTAACAGCTCAACTGGCCAACACAGTATTTTACACCTAACACCTCAACTGGCCTACACAGTATTTTACACCTAACAGCTCAACTGGCAGGCACAGTATTTTACACCTAACAGCTCAACTGGCCTACACAGTATTTTACACCTAACAGCTCAACTGGCCTACACAGTGTTTTACACCTAACAACTCAACTGGCCTACACAGTATTTTACACCTAACAGCTCAACTGACCTGCACAGTATTTTACACCTAACAGCTCAACTGGCCTACACAGTGTTTTACACCTAACAGCTCAACTGACCTGCACAGTATTTTACACCTAACAGCTCAACTGGCCTACACAGTATTTTACACCTAACAGCTCAACTGACCTGCACAGTATTTTACACCTAACAGCTCAACTGGCCTGCACAGTATTTTACAACTAACAACTCAACTGGCCTACACAGTATTTTACACCTAACAGCTCAACTGGCCAACACAGTATTTTACACCTAACAGCTCAACTGGCCTACACTGTATTTTACACCTAACAGCTCAACTGGCCTACACAGTATTTTACACCTAACAGCTCAACTGGCCAACACAGTGTTTTACACCTAACAGCTCAACTGGCCTACACAGTATTTTACACCTAACAGCTCAACTGGCCTGCACAGTATTTTACACCTAACAGCTCAACTGACCTGCACAGTATTTTACACCTAACAGCTCAACTGGCCTACACAGTATTTTACACCTAACAGCTCAACTGGCCTACACAGTGTTTTACACCTAACAACTCAACTGGCCTACACAGTATTTTACACCTAACAGCTCAACTGACCTGCACAGTATTTTACACCTAACAGCTCAACTGGCCTACACAGTGTTTTACACCTAACAGCTCAACTGACCTGCACAGTATTTTACACCTAACAGCTCAACTGGCCTACACAGTATTTTACACCTAACAGCTCAACTGACCTGCACAGTATTTTACACCTAACAGCTCAACTGGCCTGCACAGTATTTTACAACTAACAACTCAACTGGCCTACACAGTATTTTACACCTAACAGCTCAACTGGCCAACACAGTATTTTACACCTAACAGCTCAACTGGCCTACACTGTATTTTACACCTAACAGCTCAACTGGCCTACACAGTATTTTACACCTAACAGCTCAACTGGCCAACACAGTGTTTTACACCTAACACCTCAACTGGCCTACACAGTATTTTACACCTAACAGCTCAACTGGCCTACACAGTATTTTACACCTAACAGCTCAACTGGCCTACACAGTGTTTTACACCTAACAGCTCAACTGGCCAACACAGTGTTTTACACCTAACAACTCAACTGGCCTACACAGTATTTTACACCTAACAGCTCAACTGACCTGCACAGTATTTTACACCTAACAGCTCAACTGGCCAACACAGTGTTTTACACCTAACAACTCAACTGGCCTACACAGTATTTTACACCTAACAGCTCAACTGACCTGCACAGTATTTTACACCTAACAGCTCAACTGACCTGCACAGTATTTTACACCTAACAGCTCAACTGACCTGCACAGTATTTTACACCTAACAGCTCAACTGGCCTACACAGTATTTTACACCTAACACCTCAACTGGCCTACACAGTATTTTACACCTAACAGCTCAACTGGCCAACACAGTGTTTTACACCTAACAGCTCAACTGGCCTACACAGTATTTTACACCTAACAGCTCAACTGACCTGCACAGTATTTTACACCTAACAGCTCAACTGGCCAACACAGTGTTTTACACCTAACAACTCAACTGGCCTACACAGTATTTTACACCTAACAGCTCAACTGACCTGCACAGTATTTTACACCTAACAGCTCAACTGACCTGCACAGTATTTTACACCTAACAGCTCAACTGACCTGCACAGTATTTTACACCTAACAGCTCAACTGGCCTACACAGTATTTTACACCTAACACCTCAACTGGCCTACACAGTATTTTACACCTAACAGCTCAACTGGCCAACACAGTGTTTTACACCTAACAGCTCAACTGGCCAACACAGTGTTTTACAACAAACAGCTCAACTGGCCTACACAGTGTTTTACACCTAACAGCTCAACTGGCCAACACAGTGTTTTACACCTAACAGCTCAACTGGCCAACACAGTATTTTACACCTAACAGCTCAACTGGCCTACACTGTATTTTACACCTAACAGCTCAACTGGCCTACACAGTATTTTACACCTAACAGCTCAACTGGCCAACACAGTGTTTTACACATAACAGCTCAACTGGCCAACACAGTATTTTACAACTAACAACTCAACTGGCCTACACAGTATTTTACACCTAACAGCTCAACTGGCCAACACAGTATTTTACACCTAACAGCTCAACTGGCCTACACTGTATTTTACACCTAACAGCTCAACTGGCCTACACAGTATTTTACACCTAACAGCTCAACTGGCCAACACAGTGTTTTACACCTAACAGCTCAACTGGCCTACACAGTATTTTACACCTAACAGCTCAACTGGCCTACACAGTATTTTACACCTAACAGCTCAACTGGCCTACACAGTGTTTTACACCTAACAGCTCAACTGGCCAACACAGTGTTTTACACCTAACAACTCAACTGGCCTACACAGTATTTTACACCTAACAGCTCAACTGACCTGCACAGTATTTTACACCTAACAGCTCAACTGGCCTACACAGTATTTTACACCTAACACCTCAACTGGCCTACACAGTATTTTACACCTAACAGCTCAACTGGCCAACACAGTGTTTTACACCTAACAGCTCAACTGGCCTACACAGTATTTTACACCTAACAACTCAACTGGCAGGCACAGTATTTTACACCTAACAGCTCAACTGGCCTACACAGTATTTTACACCTAACACCTCAACTGGCCTACACAGTATTTTACACCTAACAGCTCAACTGGCCAACACAGTGTTTTACACCTAACAGCTCAACTGGCCTACACAGTATTTTACACCTAACAGCTCAACTGGCCTACACAGTATTTTACACCTAACAGCTCAACTGGCCTACACAGTGTTTTACACCTAACAGCTCAACTGGCCAACACAGTGTTTTACACCTAACAACTCAACTGGCCTACACAGTATTTTACACCTAACAGCTCAACTGACCTGCACAGTATTTTACACCTAACAGCTCAACTGACCTGCACAGTATTTTACACCTAACAGCTCAACTGGCCTGCACAGTATTTTACACCTAACACCTCAACTGGCCTACACAGTATTTTACACCTAACAGCTCAACTGGCCAACACAGTGTTTTACACCTAACAGCTCAACTGGCCTACACAGTATTTTACACCTAACAGCTCAACTGGCCTACACAGTATTTTACACCTAACAACTCAACTGGCAGGCACAGTATTTTACACCTAACAGCTCAACTGGCCAACACAGTATTTTACACCTAACACCTCAACTGGCCTACACAGTATTTTACACCTAACAGCTCAACTGGCAGGCACAGTATTTTACACCTAACAGCTCAACTGGCCTACACAGTATTTTACACCTAACAGCTCAACTGGCCTACACAGTGTTTTACACCTAACAACTCAACTGGCCTACACAGTATTTTACACCTAACAGCTCAACTGACCTGCACAGTATTTTACACCTAACAGCTCAACTGGCCTACACAG
>NW_027003365.1:0-5458 GCF_036934945.1 Oncorhynchus masou masou
ACCTGTTGAAACTCTAGGGGCGCAATTTCATTTTTGGATGAAAAACGCTCCCGCTTTAAACAAGATATTTTGTCACAAAAAGATGCTCGACTATGCATATAATTGGTAGCTTTGAAAGAAAACACTCTGACGTTTCCAGAACTGCAAAGATATTTTCTGTGTGCTCCTAGAACGTGAGCTTCAGGCAAAACCAAGATGAGACGGCATCCAGGAAATGAGCAGGATTTTTGAGGCTCTGTTTTCCATTGTCCTTATATGGCTGTGAATGCGAGAGGAGTAAGTCTGCCCTTTCTGTCGCTTCAAGGTGTCTGCAGCATTGGGACGTATTTGTAGGGCATATCATTGAAGATTGGACTACAAGAGACCACATTTACCAGGTGTCCTGCTCGGTGTCCTGCGCTCGAAATTGGTGCGCAAAAGTCAGCTGCAAGTATTTTTCCATGGAATTTATAGAAGAATGCAGGCTCACGAACGATATATCAATGAAGAGATATGTGAAAAAACACCTTGAGGATTGATTCCAAACAACGTTTGCCATGTTTCGGCCGATATTATGGAGTTAATTCGAAAAAAAGTTTGACGTTGTAGGTGACTGAATTTTGGTTCGTTTCGGTAGCCAAATGTGATGTACAAAACGGAGCGATTTCTCCTACACACAGACGCTTTCAGGAAAAACTGCGCATTTGGTATGTAACTGAGAGTCTCCTCATTGAAAACATCTGAAGCTCTTCAAAGGTAAATGATTTTATTTATTTGGTTATCTGGTTTTTGTGAAAATGTTGCGTGCTAAATGCTACTCAAAATGCTAAGCTAGCTTAGCATACTCTTACACAAATTAGTCAATTGCTATGGTTCAAAAGCATATTTTGAAAATCTGAGATGACAGTGTTGTTAAGAAAAGGCTAAGCTTGAGAGCAGGCGCATTATTTTCATTTTATTTGCGATTTTCAGAAATCGTTAACGTTGCGTTATGCTAATGAGCCTGAGGCTTTAGTCACGATCCCGGATCCGGGATGGGGAGTTTCAACAGGTTTAAGTACTTTACACCACTGCCCATTGAGCTTGTTTGGGATGCTCTGGATTGACGTCTACGACAGCGTGTTCCAGTTGTCGCCCATATCCAGCAACTTCGCACAGCCATTAAAGAGGAGTGGAACAACATTCCACAGGCTGCAATTATTTCACTTATAATTCACTGTATTACAATTCCAGTGGGTCAGAAGTTTACATACACCAAGTTGACGTGCTCTTAAACAGTTTGGAAATTTACAAAATGATGTCATGGCTTTAGAAGCTTCTGATAGGCTAATTGACATAATTTGAGTTAATTGGAGGTCTACCTGTGGATGTATTTCAAGGCCTACCTTCAAACTCAGTACCTCTTTGCTTGACATCATGGGAAAACCAAAAGAAATCATCCAAGACCTCAGAAAAATAATTGTAGACCTCCACAAGTCTGGTTCATCCTTGGGAGCAATTTCCAAAAGCCTGAAGGTACCACATTCATCTGACTCAGTTATACCAGCTCTGTCAGGAAGAACGGGCAGAAAATCCACTCAACTTATTGTGGGAAGTTTGTGGAAGGCTACAAAATGTTTGACCCAAGTTAAACAATTTAAAGGCAATGCTGCAAAATACTAATTGAGTGTATGTGAACTTCTGGACCCACTGGGAATGTGATGAAAGAAATAAAAGCTGAAATAAATAATTCTCTCTACTATTATTCTGACATTTCACATTCTTAAAATAAAGTGGTGATCCTAACTGACCTAAGACAGGAGATTTTTACTAGGATTAAATGTCAGGAATTGTGAAAAACTGAGTTTAAATGTATTTGGCTAAGGTGTATGTAAACTTCCGACTTCAGCTGTAATTCAAAAACAGGTCGCTAGGTGTAGGCAAAACCATAAGCACATAGGTAAACTGTGATATGACAGAGTTAATCAAGGTGATTTTTCCACAAATAGACAGGTATTTTCCTATCCATGGCAGCAAGATCTTATCTATTTTCTTAACCTGTTGAAGCCTAGGGGCGCAATTTCATTTTTTGGATGAAAACGTCCCGTTTTAAACAAGATATTTTGTCACAAAAAGATGCTCGACTATGCATATAATTGCTACGATTTGAAAGAAAACACTCTGACGTGTCCAGAAATACAAAGATATTTTCTATGCGTGCCCTAGAACGTGAGCTTCAGGCAAACCAAGATGAGACGGCATCCAGGAAATGAACAGGATTTTGAGGCTCTGTTTTCCCTTGTCTCCTATATGGCTGTGAATGCGAGAGGAATGAGAATGCCCTTTCTGTCGCTTTCCCCAAGGTGTCTGCAGCATTGTGACGATGTAGGCAGATCATTGGAAGATTGACCATAAGAGACCACATTTACCACGTGTCCGCTCGGTGTCCTGCGCCGAAATTGGTGCGCAAAAGTCACCTGCCACTATTTTTCCAAGGGATACAGAGAGTAAAGCAAGCTTCCACGAACTGCATGTCAATGAAGAGATATGTGAAAAAACACCTTGAGGACCGATTCCAAACAATGTTTGCCATGTTTCGGTATTATGTAGTTAATCCGGAAAAAGTTTGACGTTGTAGGTGACTGAATTTTCGGTTCGTTTCGGTAGCCAAATGTGATGTACAAAACGGAGCGATTTCTCCTACACACAAACGCTTTCAGGAAAAACTGCGCATTTGGTATGTAACTGAGAGTCTCCTCATTGAAAACATCCGAAGCTCTTCAAAGGTGAATGATTTTATTTATTTGGTTATCTGGTTTTTGTGAAAATGTTGCGTGCTAAATGCTACTCAAAATGCTAAGCTAGCTTAGCATACTCTTACACAAATTAGTCAATTGCTATGGTTCAAAAGCATATTTTGAAAATCTGAGATGACAGTGTTGTTAAGAAAAGGCTAAGCTTGAGAGCAGGCGCATTATTTTCATTTTATTTGCGATTTTCAGAAATCGTTAACGTTGCGTTATGCTAATGAGCCTGAGGCTTTAGTCACGATCCCGGATCCGGGATGGGGAGTTTCAACAGGTTTAAGTATTTTACACCACTGCCCATTGAGCTTGTTTGGGATGCTCTGGATCGACGTCTACGACAGCGTGTTCCAGTTGTCGCCCATATCCAGCAACTTCGCACAGCCATTAAAGAGGAGTGGAACAACATTCCACAGGCTGCAATTATTTCACTTATAATTCACTGTATTACAATTCCAGTGGGTCAGAAGTTTACGTACACCAAGTTGACGTGCCTTTAAACAGTTTGGAAAATTCCATAAAATGATGTCATGGCTTTAGAAGCTTCTGATAGGCTAATTGACATAATTTGAGTTAATTGGAGGTCTACCTGTGGATGTATTTCAAGGCCTACCTTCAAACTCAGTGCCTCTTTGCTTGACATCATGGGAAAACCAAAAGAAATCATCCAAGACCTCAGAAAAATAATTGTAGACCTCCACAAGTCTGGTTCATCCTTGGGAGCAATTTCCAAAAGCCTGAAGGTACCACATTCATCTGACTCAGTTATACCAGCTCTGTCAGGAAGAACGGGCAGAAAATTCACCCAACTTATTGTGGGAAGCTTGTGGAAGGCTACCCAAAATGTTTGACCCAAGTTAAACAATTTAAAGGCAATGCTGCAAAATACTAATTGAGTGTATGTGAACTTCTGACCCACTGGGAATGTGATGAAAGAAATAAAAGCTGAAATAAATAATTCTCTCTACTATTATTCTGACATTTCACATTCTTAAAATAAAGTGGTGATCCTAACTGACCTAAGACAGGAGATTTTTACTAGGATTAAATGTCAGGAATTGTGAAAAACTGAGTTTAAATGTATTTGGCTAAGGTGTATGTAAACTTCCGACTTCAGCTGTAATTTAAAAACAGGTCGCTAGGTGTAGGCAAAACCATAAGCACATAGGTAAACTGTGATATGACAGAGTTAATCAAGGTGATTTTTCCACAAATAGACAGGTATTTTCCTATCCATGGCAGCAAGATCTTATCTATTTTCTTAACCTGTTGAAGCTCTAGGGGCGCAATTTCATTTTTGGATGAAAAACGTTCCCGTTTTAAACGAGATATTTTGTCACAAAAAGATGCTCGACTATGCATATAATTGCTACGATTCGAAAGAAAACACTCTGACGTGTCCAGAAATACAAAGATATTTTCTATGCGTGCCCTAGAACGTGAGCTTCAGGCAAAACCAAGATGAGACGGCATCCAGGAAATGAACAGGATTTTTGAGGCTCTGTTTTCCCTTGTCTCCTTATATGGCTGTGAATGCGAGAGGAATGAGAATGCCCTTTCTGTCGTTTCCCCAAGGTGTCTGCAGCATTGTGACGTATTTGTAGGCAGATCATTGGAAGATTGACCATAAGAGACCACATTTACCACGTGTCCACCCGGTGTCCTGCGCCGAAATTGGTGCGCAAAAGTCACCTGCCACTATTTTTCCAAGGGATACAGAGAGTAAAGCAAGCTTCCACGAACTGCATGTCAATGAAGAGATATGTGAAAAAACACCTTGAGGACTGATTCCAAACAACGTTTGCCATGTTTCGGTATTATGTAGTTAATCCGGAAAAAGTTTTACGTTGTAGGTGACTGAATTTTCGGTTCGTTTCGGTAGCCAGACGCAATGTGGAAAACGGAACAATTTCTCCTACACACATACGCTTTCAGGAAACACTGCGCATTTGGTATGTAACTGAGAGTCTCCTCATTGAAAACATCAGAAGCTCTTCAAAGGTAAATGATTTTATTTATTTGGTTATCTGGTTTTTGTGAAAATGTTGCGTGCTACATGTTATTCAAAATGCATTGCTAGCTTTGCATACTCTTACACAAATTAGTCAATTTCTATGGTTCAAAAGCATATTTTGAAAATCTGAGATGACAGTGTTGTTAAGAAAAGGCTAAGCTTGACAGTAGGCGCATTATTTTCATTTTATTTGCGATTTTCAGAAATCGTTAACGTTACATTATGCTAATGAGCTTCAGGCTATAACTGTATACAGGTTTTTTTCATAGCCAAACGTGAACAAAACGGAGCGATTTGTCCTACACAAATAATATTTTTTTGAAAAACTGCACATTTGCTATGTAACTGAGAGTCTCCTCATTGAAAACATCCGAAGCTCTTCAAAGTTAAATGATTTTATTTATTTGGTTATCTGGTTTTTGTGAAAATGTTGCGTGCTAAATGCTACTCAAAATGCTAAGCTAGCTTAGCATACTCTTACACAAATTAGTGAATTGCTATGGTTCAAAAGCATATTTTGAAAATCTGAGATGACAGTGTTGTTAAGAAAAGGCTAAGCTTGAGAGTAGGCGCATTATTTTCATTTTATTTGCGATTTTCAGAAATCGTTAACGTTGCGTTATGCTAATGAGCCTGAGGCTTTAGTCACGATCCCGGATCCGGGATGGGGAGTTTCAAGAAG
>NW_027003366.1:0-5458 GCF_036934945.1 Oncorhynchus masou masou
TGTTTGGCGTAAAAGCAACACAGCTCATCACCCTGAACACACCATACCCACTGTCAAACATGGTGGTGGCGGCATCATGGTTTGGGCCTGCTTTTCTTCAGCAGGGACAGGGAAGATGGGTTAAAATTGATGGGAAGATGGATGGAGCCAAATACAGGACCATTCTGGAAGAAAACCTGATGGAGTCTGCAAAAGACCTGAGAATGGGACGGAGATTTGTCTTCCAACAAGACAATGATCCAAAACATAAAGCAAAATCTACAATGGAATGGTTCAAAAATAAACATATCCAGGTGTTAGAATGGCCAAGTCAAAGTCCAGACCTGAATCCAATCAAGAATCTGTGGAAAGAACTGAAAACTGCTGTTCACAAATGCTCTCCATCCAACCTCACTGAGCTCGAGCTGTTTTGCAATGAGGAATGGGAAAAAATGTCAGTCTCTCGATGTGCAAAACTGATAGAGACATACCCCAAGAGACTTACAGCTGTGTTCGCAGCAAAAGGTGGCGCTACAAAGTATTAACTTAAGAGGGCTGAATAATTTTGCTTAGCCTCAATTTTTTCAGTTTTTGATTTGTTAAAAAGTTTGAAATATCCAATAAATGTCGTTCCACTTCATGATTGTGTCCCACTTGTTGTTGATTCTACACAAAAAAAATCAGTTTTATATCTTTATGTTTGAAGCCTGAAATGTGGCAAAAGGTCGCAAAGTTCAAGGGGGCCGAATACTTTCGCAAGGCACTGTATATATACTAAATATATAATCCATATATATGTAAACTCTGTTGATATACACGTAGGCCTGTGTATTATAATATATAGCCTAGCTACGTCTGCCTAATGGGCCTATAATAAACTTGGATATGAAGGTAAGTCGGCCAAAATGCAACATTCTCATCACTTTGATGATTATTTTCTCATTACTCATAAGATATTCACTAAGTACTAGAAGTTGATCAGCCCAATCCACTGCTCATAACTAATATATCAACATTGTACTATGTGGGCCTGTTGCACAAAACTAGGATAAGGGATTAAGCCAGGATATCTTGGTGATCCTGGCTCAATTGATCCGTAATCCGGTTGCACTAAAGATGGATAGGGGCAGGAGGATATGTTATGGTATAAATTACCATGGAGATTTATTCTGTGGAGCTAGCCTGCTCCAGACCAGGCTAAATTCCAGGATCTATTTAATCTCATCCCTAATGTCAGTCAGCAGTCACCACAAATGGAAACCAATAGTTATTTCACTGCTCACTATACATTGTTATCACATATAACTAGACCCACTGTTATTATTTAAACGTTTGTGATCATTAATTTCAATGATTTTGGATAAAAAATGATTTTTAGATGATGTTGCTATCATTAGATAATTTACAGTTTCCCATAGACTATAAGGCTATATATAAAATGATAGAATATTAGGGCCACAGAGGGGAAAAAAAACACAAGTCATAATATTGTAACCAGTTGTTTTAAAGGAGGACAGTTGTTAAAATGACAGATGTGGGGCATTTCGTGAAATTGTACTTCAGTATGGTTTCATAAACAAAGACATGCTGATGTGCCAGAATATTAAGTATCACATTGTCATAAGTATCAAAACTGTAAAAACAATATGTAGCTTTTCTGCAGAAAGAACCAGCCTCATAAATGTATGACTTTATCCTTTTTCTTCAGTGTGGCCCTAGTACTCTGTCATATAAACAAATACACATTCCATATGAATATAAAAACACAATGTGTAACATTATGTTCCTTTATTGAATAAGGACAAAACAAAGCAGGTAAACCATCAGCTCCTTTCGAAACTGAAGTCACAGTGACTCTACAAGATGGAAAGCACAGAATCCAAGCATATTATACAAAATGATACATACACATTCAAAGGTCTGTATATAACACACCCTGCATGTCTGCACACTAAAATAAATGCAGGACAAATCCATACACATCAACTGAACAGACAAATGAATGGATGCAGTAGCCTCCCTGCAGCCTTGTATTACACACAGTATACCGCACAAACATCATAAGAGGCCAAATTCGTCAAAAAACGAACCCAAAAAAACCAAATTCCTCTGCCACCGCAGGACATATTTAACCAAAATTGAAAGCACACATACTAACTAAAATAATTCAACACATATTGGTCCCTCAGCAGCCGACCACTGTCGTCATCAGGGAAGATTGCCGGATTGTCCCAGTCCATGGCTGGTGGCACTCTGGGGGCCCTCTCCTTCCTCAGGCAGGCCACATTGTGGAGGACAGCACAAGCCACAGTAATATCACATGCCCTAACAGGGCTGACCCTTAATTTGTGAAGGCAGTGAAAGCGTGCCTTCAGGAGGCCAAAGGTCATTTCAACTCTGGCCCTGGTCCTGGCATGGGCATGGTTGTAGGCCTGCTGTGCTTCCTGGGGGTCTGTGAAAGGTGTCAGGAGAAAAGGCTGGCAGCCATACCCCTGTCTCCCAGCAACACACCAGAGAATTCACCTGTCAACACAAAATCTCATCATTACTACCTCATAAACACAGTGATATTCTTGACACAGCCATGATGGTTATAAATAGGGGTTGTGTGGCTTACCTTGTGATAGGCACTGATAGATTTCAGAGGCCCGAAAGATTCTGGAGTCATGGACTGAGCCAGGCCATTTTGCCACAACATTGCTGATCACACAGTCAGCATTGCAGACCATCTGAAATCATAAGATGAGGAATATTACACCAATCAATGCACATCACTGGCAATGCAGAGTGTTCGTCAATGGACAATATCAAAAAGTTATGTTCACCTGAACATTAATGCTGTGAAAGGATTTCCTATTCACAAAATCGGCCTCATGGGCACCTGAGGGGCTTTTATCCTTATGTGTGTGCAGTCCACTGCACCAATGACATTGGGGAAACCTGTCACACAAAGTAATGAGTATCCTACTATGTGTTAACAGTTGTCCTGTAATTTGTAGATCCTCTTACCTGCAATCCTATAGAACTCCTCTTTGATGTCACAGAGTCTTCTGTGGCCAGGGAAGGAGATGAAGACATCTGCTAATGCTTTGATAGCCAGACACACACTCCTTATTGTGCGGCAAATTGTGGCCTTGTTCAGCTGTTCTGCATCCCCCACTGAGTACAGGAAGGCTCCACTAGCAAAAAAGCGCAAGGCCACACAAACCATTTGCTCCACACTCAGTGCATGGCTCCGTGCAGTGCGGTGCTTAATCCTGGGACCCAGTAGTCTGCATAGATACCTGATGCCATCTGCAGAAAACCTGTATCTTTCATATAGATGGTCATCAGGGAAGGCCAGTGGGTCCAACCGGTCCCTGAAGACCCTTTCTCGCCTGAAGGCTCTCCTCAGCACAAGTGCTTCTTCATCCACCACATCTCGCACGAATGGGCATGCCATTGTCAGAGCAGAAAGGAACACACAATTTTGGGCCTTCATATAGGCTAGTGGCCACACCTGGTGCTGGGGGGTGGGCAAAAGAGGGCGATGCCTTATAACGATGACTTGGTTGTACTGATTGCTGGGAAAATAAAAAAAACCTTAGAAAGATGCCACCGTCCTGTGTGCTCACAATAAGAGCTCATATGTCATGGCTCACTTGACTTTACGAGAATATACCTAATTTTTATTTTGAGCTGTGTCATCTTCTTGGAGCTGGGGGAGGAAAGAAAAATAATGATTAATACATTTGTGTTACAGTTAGCATACAGTGTACATTGAAGGCATATCTCACCTCCCTCTCAAGTTTTTTTTTTCAAGGTCCAGTTTCCTAATTGTCCTCTTTTTTATTTCGGACTCCAGTGCAAGATTTTCCATCTTTTTCTTCTTGTACTGAATGTCTATGTCTGCCAGTTCTATTTGGCGCCGGAGGTGGTTGCCATACAACTTTCTGATAGCTTGTGAGCTCTGTGAACACAATACAATTAGCGCAGCTGGAATTTGGCAGGATGTGGTGTCCTTTTATTAATACGCACTATGTTGCCAGGCTGGTTTTCCCACTGTATAGCATCTGGGTCCTGTAAAATAAATTAGATTTTTTGATTTTGATGAGGACTCCTCACCATTGTAGAGTAAATAGTACTTTCACAGTCTTAACATGATACCTCATGCCTTCTGGAATCCAGAGAGATGGTCTCCTCCTCATCATCGTCTCCATCATGTGCTGTTGCTGCTGCACTGGGGCCTTCACCCTATCACATTTAATCGGATTCATATTGAAGCTAGTAGACAAGACATGCCAGGCCTACAGTATGCCTTTGATGGAGTACTCACTGGATCAGCATCGTCTGGTGCTTGTGCTGGTGGCTCTAACAGGAACACAGTGCTGCCAGACACTGCAAGGCAATAGGTAAACCAAAGTCAGACAGTCCAAATTGATTCAATATGAATGTGGTTGTATCCCATGTAGAGATGGAAGGACATACCTTGAATGAAGCGGGTGGCATCTTGGGAGGAACCTATGCTCGTCTCTTTCCCCCAGGGATCCCCTCTAAGACGGGCCTGCCTTTATTTAGCTCCAAGGCCATGTCCTCTGCTGGGGTAAGGTCAGCCTTTGGTGACCCACCACCCGTGCCTTGTCTGTGGGTATTCTTTTCACTGCTAAAACAGTACAGACAATGTGTGAGCAGGCACCTTCTGGGTACAATATATGCTTGTGCTTTGTTAAATATTAGTCAGGGACCATACCATTCTGCAGAATGTTCTTGTATTTGATTTTGACCTGCTGCCATGTCCGTTTTGGCCCGTTCATGTTTAATCTACACACACACACACACACACACACACACACACACATTTAATGGAGTCACACTGCAAAAAATTACTTGGTATTTTTGTCTTGTTTTCAGTAAAAATATCAAAAAATTTATCATAGCTTTATACAGTGTGATGGAGTTACTTTACACAATTTCACTCATATCTGCAGTGCATTTCAATTAAAAATTTAACCGTTTCATAATTACAGTACAACTGCATTTTGGAGATGTGAATTAAATATTTGAATTGTAATTGTGATGTTTCAGCGGAGCGGTGAGTGTGTAATTGTGCACTACTTACGCATTCAGGCGGTCTGCAATACTTTGCCACGCTTTTTCTCTTTGCTTTATCACTGTGGCGGTGTTGCCTTCTTCTTAATTATATCTTTTACCTCCTCGTATGCCTCCATGAGGATTTGTGCTTCCGACGGGGAAAAGTACGCGGCTCTAGTTGCCATGGTAAATCAGTTAATCTGTGATCTGTGGCGGGGTCTATTTGAGTGAGCCGTGAGCGCGCACCTATCCAGGATTGGTTTCACCTGGCTTAATGAATCCGTGTCTGCTCATCCTGGCTTGGTCTTTGTGCAACCAATTAAGCCTGGACGCACATGTTTTGGCTTCATTGAGCTCAGCTGAGTCATTTATCCCGGATGTCTTAATTCTACTTTTGTGCAACAGGCCC
>NW_027003368.1:0-5457 GCF_036934945.1 Oncorhynchus masou masou
ATTACAAATTGAACTTGATACTATAAAATTGCTGGATATTGCAGTCAGACTTTTTTGTTTGGAGATCTCAGAAGTGCATTCTAACATTTTGCATCTGTACCTATGTTACATTGTGAAAACAGTTTTAATGGGTACCCATACAGTATGGTAGTATACAAGGAAGCAAAGTATAATTTGCACATGTAAAATATGAGTTGCACCTGTACCTTGAGTTCAGGTAGGATTAGCTTTTACGTCATAATCAATCTAATTATATTGACTGACTCTAGACCCCCCCCCCCCTCCTGTTTTACCTGAAGAAGTTAAACCCCCCCCTGTTGTATCACCCTGTTACAGGCCCGTCCAGTCAACACCACCTCATAAGATGAGGAAGTACATTGTTTACGCGAATTGCCTGCTGTCGTTGTTCCAGAGTTGTCCAGTTTTCAGCCGAGCATGCAACATAGCATCAGAGCATCACACAGACATGCCTTCACTCTGAGCATGCCGTCACTGTGAGCATTCCTATAAATGTAACAGGAAGGACACTTGAATCAGGTTGGTGACAATTGACCTGGTCATTCTATTTTTACTTCACATATCATGATGTCTGAAGTGAAATAGAAAGGGGCATGCAGTAATCAGGTTGATTCCACCATGCTAATCTTAACCACCATTGATATTGTAATCAATGCTCTGTGTGTTTGTTTGTGTGTGATGAACAGTATCTTTGATGAGGGGCAAGGCACTGATCTATGCTGCCATGCCCATCAATGGGCTGCTGGCAAAGACCTTACCTCTAGCCTCAACTCTTGCCTGCTCAACAATGGTCGTCGATGGGGAGACCAGAATTAGGTAGGTTTAGTCTGACCTGTTCAAACATCAACGTAGTATACAGTATGTTTGTCAGATGTCAACAATACTAACTGCCATTGGTAATAGAACAGTGACTGGATGTGTTCACAGACGCATCTATGGAGCCATCAGGAGGATGTGATGGAGTCCTGACCAACTGTCACGTTCTGACCTTAGTTATCTTTGTTTTAGTATGGTCAGGGCGTGAGTTAGGTGGGTTGTCTATGTTCGTTTTCTATGTTGTGTTTTGAGTTTGGCCTGGTATGGTTCTCAGAGGCAGGTGTCGTTAGTTGTCTCTGATTGAGAATCATACTTAGGTAGCATTTTTCCACCTGTGTTTCGTGGGTGTTTATTTTCTGTTCTGTGTTTGTATTTCACCGTTCAGGACTGTTTTCATTTCGTTTGTGTTTTGTTGGTTTTGTTGGAGTATTCGTTTTCATTAAAAGAGAATATGAATACTTACCACGCTGCACCTTGGTCCTCCTCTCTTTTTCCCAACGACGAACGTTTACAGAAACACCCACCACCAAAGGACCAAGCAGCGTGGTAACGGTCAGCAGCAGCAGCAGCAGAGGCCGAAATCTCAAGACTCCTGGACATGGGAGGAGATTTTGAACGGAGAAGGACCCTGGGGTCAGGCTGGAGAATATCGCCGCCCCAAAGCAGAGCTGGAGGCAGCGAGAGCTGAGCGGTGTGTGTATGAGGAGGCAGCACGGCAGCGCGGTTGGAAGCCCGAGAGGCAGCCCCAAAAATGTATTGGGGGGCACACGGGGAGTGTGGCTAAGTTAGGTAGGAGACCTGAGCCAACTGCCCGTGCTTACCGTGGAGAGAGAGGGACCGGGCAGGCACCGTGTCATGACGTGAGATGCACAGTGTCCCCGGTACGCAGGCATAGCCCGGTGCGGTACATAGAGTGGGCATCGAGCCAGGTGCCATGAAGCCGGCCCAGCGCATCTGGTCTCCAGTGCGTCTCCTCGGGCCAAGGTACATTGCACCAGCCCTATGCATGGTGTCCCCAGTTCTCCAGCACAGCCCAGTGTGGGCTATTCCACTGCCGCACTGGCCTGGCTATGGGGAGCATTCAGCCAGGTAGGTTGGGCAGGATCTGTGCTCGGGGACCTGCAGTGCACCTCCACGGTCCGGCCCATCCGGTGCCGCCTTCCGCACCAGGCTGTCTCTCCGTCTCCTCCCTACAGGTGCTCCCACCTGTTCCGTGCTGCCAGAGTCTTCCTCATGCCCAGCGCTGCCTTTGTCTCCCGTCTGTCCTGAGCTGCCTTTGTCTCCCGTCTGTCCTGAGCTGCCTTTGTCTCCCGTCTGTCCTGAGCTGCCTTTGTCTCCCGTCTGTCCTGAGCTGCCTTTGTCTCCCGTCTGTCCTGAGCTGCCTTGTCTCCCGTCTGTCCTGAGCTGCCTTTGTCTCCCGTCTGTCCTGAGCTGCCGGAGCGCCCGTCTGTCCTGAGCTGCCGGAGCCGCCCGTCACGATGGCGCTGCTGGAATCGCCCACCTGTCCGGTGCTGCCGGGAATCTCCCGTCCGTCCGGTGCTGCCGGAATTTCCTATCGGGACCCGTGGCTTGGGTCCCCAGTCCGAGGCCATGGAGGCGGTTAAAGAGGCGGAGAAAGACTATGGTGGAGTGGGGTCCACATCCCGCGCCAGAGCCGCCACCGCAGACAGACACCCACCCAGACCCTCCCTATAGGTTCCGGTTTTGCAGCCGGGGTCCGCACCTTGGTGGGGGGTACTGTCACGTCCTGACCTTAGTTATTTTGTTATGTCTTTGTTTTTATGTTTATGTTGGTTTTCTATGTTGTGTTTTGAGTTTGGCCTGGTATGGTTCTCAGAGGCAGGTGTCATTATTTGTCTCTGATTGAGAATCATACTTAGGTAGCATTTTTCCACCTGTGTTTCGTGGGTGTTTATTTTCTGTTCTGTGTTTGTTTTTAACCGTTCCGGATTGTTTTCGTTTCGTTTCCCGTGTTCTGTTGGTTTTGTTGGAGTATTCGTTTTCATTAAAAAAGAGAATATGAATACTTACCACGCTGCACCTTGGTCCTCCTCTCTTTTTCCCAACGGCGAGCGTTACACCAACATACAGGCTTGATGCTGACGCCTCTGTATTGAGAGAGATCTAGCACTAACACATCTACAATGTGGAACTGAATGTGATTACTAATAATACAGTACAGGAGAAATATCCAGTATATGCAACATCCTTTTCATTCCATGTCACTGATGAACTTTGCCTCAACTATGCCTATTTCTACAGATGGAGTGGATTCTAGATGTTTTTGCCAGATGTCAGTCTCGGTTGTTTGATAGGTTTTATCTGACCTGTTCAAACTTAAACATTGTACCTATTTGTGTGTCAGATATTACCTTTCCTAACTGCCATTGGTAAAAGAACATGTGTGTCCTGTATGTGTTCACAGAAACATGAATGGAACCAGCACATGGAGACTTGCAAGATGATGTGATTAATCCCAGAATTATAACCAGGCTCGATACTGTGGACGATGGAGAGAGACCTGGCAATCGGCATTATATTTTACTAGAGACACATTTGACTTGAATGGTCTTTTCTTATTATTGTATTGAAGGGTAACCCTGTGTATTCAGCTCCAGGATCAGGGAAATCCTGTTTACGGAATCCCAAACAGGAAGCCTTGACCACTTGTTTGTCAAGGTAGCCCCATTACCAACAGACAAAATGTCAATAGGCACAGTATCTTTATTGGCTGAGGATGACAATGAAAGGAGAAATGTGTGAATTGTTTTAGCAGAACACTGCTTCTATGGTATTAGGAGAAAGGGTTGTTTATTCTACTATGCAGTGCATTTGGAAAGTATTCAGACCCTTGACTTTTTCAACATTTTGTTTCGTTACAAGCCTTATTCTAAAATTGATTAAATACTTTTCCCCTCATATATCTACACACCCCCATAATGACAAATCGGAAAATGTTTGCAAATGTACTACAAATAAAAACCCAAAATACCTAGTTACTTAAGTATTCGACCTTTGCTATGAGACTCGAAGTTGAGCTCAGGTGCATCCTGTTTCCATTGATCATCATTGAGATGTTTTCCAACTTGCAGTCCACCTATGGTAAATTCAATAGCTTGGACATGATTTGGAAAGGCAAAAACCTGTCTATATAAATGTCCCACAGTTTACAGTGCATGTCAGTGCAAAACCAAGCCATGGGGTCAAAGGAATTGTCCGTAGAGCATCGAGAAAGGTTTGTGTTGAGGTACAGATCTGGGGAAGGGTACCAAAACATTTCTGCAGCATTGAAGGTCCCCAAGAACACAGTGGCCTTAGACATTCTTAAATGGAAGAAGTTTGGAACAACCAAAACTACTCCTAGAGCAATCGAGGGACAAAGGCCTTGGTTAGGGAGGTGACCAAGAACCCGATGCTCACTTTGACAGAGCTCCCGGGAGTTCCTCTGTGGAGATGGGAGAACCTTCCAGAAGGACAACCTTCTGCAGCACCCAGCAATCAACTTTCTGGCTACAAAACTATGAACATTTTGTAAAACTGCATATCTAAGGCTCTGGTCTGTCCTGGGAGTGAGGGTAAATGTTAGGCATGTTCTCATGTTCTCAGTATTCAGGGATGGTGAAAAATATATTTTATTGAAGGGGAGGGCCATCCATTTTCATTCCAGGTATCTCATTGTAAAGTACAGTCCCTTACGTGAAGTGCCAGATCATTGATTGATGGAACTTGAACTGGAAATCAAGTTTTGGTCACTTGTCTATAAAATCAAAGAAAACACCAAAAATAAAACTTGAATATGGTGATTGAGTCAGAATACCGTGTTTGTTCAGAAGGGTATAGTATAAAACAAGATCAGTGAGTTGGCCAGATTAACTTGACAAACAACCAAAAATAACTACTGATTTTCTGGTTCATTAAGAAAGCTAATGCTAGTTTTTGGTGTTGAATGATTTGCACCATCCAGCTAACAATTCTAGGAGAAAGAATATTTGAATGTTACCCGTAATGTTTACATGATGTTTGAGTGTCCAAGTAAGCCGTATGGATGCTAGCAAAACCTACTGAGAACCTATTTTAGTATGTTTTGGCATTAAAATTTCTACGGATAGGTGGGACAGTCGCGTCCCACTTGGGCAAAAACGGAAAGTGCAACGCGGCAAATTAAAAAAAAATATATATAAAAATCAAACATTCATTAAATCACACACGTAAGATACTCAATTAAAGCTACACTCGTTGTGAATCCAGCCAACATATCAGATTTTAAAAAGGCTTTTCGGCAAAATCATAAGAAGCTATTATCTGATGATAGGGTAGCATATTTCAACTTTGCAGGCGCTACACAAAACGCAGAAATAAAATATAAAACTGTCACATTCTGACCTTTATTTCCTTTGTTTATGTATTTATTTAGTATGGTCAGGGCGTGAGTTGGGTGGGCAGTCTGTTTGATTTTCTATGATTTGGGATTTCTATGTTTCGGCCTAGTATGGTTCTCAATCAGAGGCAGGTGTCATTAGTTGTCTCTGATTGAGAATCATACTTAGGTAGCCTGGGTTGCACTGTTTGTTTGTGGGTGATTGTCTATGTTGATGGCTTGTCTTGTCTATGTTGATGGCTCTT
>NW_027003369.1:0-5456 GCF_036934945.1 Oncorhynchus masou masou
CCTAACTAACCCTACCTTACCCTATCTAAACCTACCTAACCCTAACTAACCCTACCTAACCCTAACTACTCCCTACCTAACCCTACCTAACCCTACCTAACCCTAACTAACCCTACCTAACCCTACCTAACCCTACCTAACCCTAAATAACCCTATCTAACCCTACCTAACCCTACCTAACCCTATCTAACCCTACCAAACCCTACCTAACCCTACCTTACCCTACCTAACCCTGCCTAACCCTATCTAACCCTAACTAACCCTACCTAACCCTACCTAACCCTAACTAACCCTACCTAACCCTATCTAACCCTACCTAACCCTATCTAACCCTACCTAACCCTATCTAACCCTACCTAACCCTACCTAACCCTACCTTACACTACCTAACCCTACCTAACCCTATCTAACCCTACCTAACCCTACCTAACCCTACCTAACCCTAAATAACCCTATCTAACCCTACCTAACCCTACCTAACCCTACCTAACCCTACCTAACCCTAACTAACCCTACCTAACCCTACCTAACCCTAACTAACCCTACCTAACCCCATCTAACCCTACCTAACCCTAACTAACCCTACCTAACCCTATCTAACCCTACCTAACCCTATCTAACCCTACCTAACCCTACCTAACCCTAACCCTATCTAACCCTACCTACCCTATCTAACCCTACCTAACCCTAACCCTACCTTACCCTATCTAACCCTACCTAACCCTACCTAGCCCTACCTAACCCTAACTCTACCTACCCTACCTAACCCTACCTAACCCTACCTTACCCTATCTAACCCTACCTAACCCTACCTAGCCCTACCTAGCCCTACCTAACCCTACCTTACCCTATCTAACCCTATCTAACCCTACCTAACCCTATCTAACCCTACCTAACCCTACCTAACCCTATCTAACCCTACCTAACCCTACCTAACCCTAACCCTATCTAACCCTACCTTACCCTATCTAACCCTACCTAACCCTAACTCTACCTTACCCTACCTAACCCTACCTAACCCTACCTACCCTATCTAACCCTACCTAACCCTACGTAGCCCTACCTAGCCCTACCTAACCCTACCTTACCCTATCTAACCCTATCTAACCCTACCTAACCCTATCTAACCCTACCTAACCCTATCTAACCCTACCTTACCTCATCTAACCCTACCTAACCCTATCTAACCCTACCTAACCCTATCTAACCCTACCTAACCCTACCTAACCCTACCTAACCCTATCTAACCCTACCTTACCCTATCTAACCCTATCTAACCCTACCTAACCCTACCTTACCCCATCTAACCCTACCTAACCCTACCTTACCCTATCTAACCCTACCTAACCCTATCTAACCCTACCTAACCCTACCTAACCCTACCTTACCCCATCTAACCCTACCTAACCCTAACCCTATCTAACCCTACCTTACCCTATCTAACCCTACCTAACCCTACCTTACCCCATCTAACCCTACCTAACCCTACCTAACCCTAACCCTATCTAACCCTACCTTACCCTATCTAACCCTACCTAACCCTAACCCTACCTTACCCTATCTAACCCTACCTAACCCTACCTTGCTCTACCTAACCCTACCTAACCCTACCTTACCCTATCTAACCCTACCTAACCCTACCTAGCCCTACCTAGCCCTACCTAACCCTACCTTACCCTATCTAACCCTACCTAATCCTAACATACCCTATCTAACCCTACCTAATCCCAATATACCCTATCTAACCCTACCTAACCCTACCTTACCCTATCTAACCCTACCTAACCCTACCTAACTCTACCTTACCCTATCTAACCCTACCTAACCCTATCTAACCCTACCTAACCCTACCTTACCCCATCTAACCCTACCTAACCCTATCTAACCCTACCTAACCCTATCTAACCCTACCTAACCCTATCTAACCCAACCTAACCTGACCTAACCCTAACCCTACCTAACCCTACCTAACCCTATCTAACCCTACCTAACCCTATCTAACCCTACCTAACCCTACCTAACCCTATCTAACCCTACCTTACCCCATCTAACCCTACCTAACCCTATCTAACCCTATCTAACCCTACCTAACCCTACCTTACCCCATCTAACCCTACCTAACCCTACCTTACCCTATCTAACCCTACCTAACCCTATCTAACCCTACCTAACCCTACCTAACCCTACCTTACCCCATCTAACCCTACCTAACCCTAACCCTATCTAACCCTACCTTACCCTATCTAACCCTACCTAACCCTACCTTACCCTACCTTACCCCATCTAACCCTACCTAACCCTACCTAACCCCTAACCCTATCTAACCCTACCTTACCCTATCTAACCCTACCTAACCCTAACCCTACCTTACCCTATCTAACCCTACCTAAACCTACCTAGCCCTACCTAACCCTACCTAACCCTACCTTACCCTATCTAACCCTACCTAACCCTACCTAGCCCTACCTAGCCCTACCTAACCCTACCTTACCCCATCTAACCCTACCTAACCCTATCTAGCCCTATCTAACCCTATCTAACCCTACCTAAACCTACCTAGCCCTACCTAACCCTACCTAACCCTATCTAACCCTACCTAACCCTACCTAGCCCTACCTAGCCCTACCTAACCCTACCTACCCTATCTAACCCTACCTTACCCCATCTAACCCTACCTAACCCTATCTAACCCTACCTAACCCTATCTAACCCTACCTAACCCTACCTAACCCTACCTAACCCTATCTAACCCTACCTACCCCATCTCAACCTATCTAACCCTATCTAACCCTACCTAACCCTACCTTACCCCATCTAACCCTACCTAACCCTACCTTACCCTATCTAACCCTACCTAACCCTATCTAACCCTACCTAACCCTACCTTACCCCATCTAACCCTACCTAACCCTAACCCTATCTAACCCTACCTTACCCTATCTAACCCTACCTAACCCTACCTTACCCTATCTAACCCTACCTAACCCTACCTAACCCTAACCCTATCTAACCCTACCTTACCCTATCTAACCCTACCTAACCCTAACCCTACCTTACCCTATCTAACCCTACCTAACCCTACCTTGCTCTACCTAACCCTACCTAACCCTACCTTACCCTATCTAACCCTACCTAACCCTACCTAGCCCTACCTAGCCCTACCTAACCCTACCTTACCCTATCTAACCCTACCTAATCCTAACATACCCTATCTAACCCTACCTAATCCTAACATACCCTATCTAACCCTACCTAACCCTACCTTACCCTATCTAACCCTACCTAACCCTACCTAACTCTACCTTACCCTATCTAACCCTACCTAACCCTATCTAACCCTACCTAACCCTACCTTACCCCATCTAACCCTACCTAACCCTATCTAACCCTACCTAACCCTATCTAACCCTACCTAACCCTATCTAACCCTACCTAACCCTACCTTACCCCATCTAACCCTACCTAACCCTATCTAACCCTACCTAACCCTATCTAACCCTACCTAACCCTATCTAACCCTACCTAACCCTACCTAACCCGACCTAACCCTAACCCTACCTAACCCTACCTAACCCTATCTAACCCTACCTAACCCTATCTAACCCTACCTAACCCTACCTAACCCTACCTAACCCTATCTAACCCTACCTTACCCCATCTAACCCTACCTAACCCTATCTAACCCTATCTAACCCTACCTAACCCTACCTTACCCCATCTAACCCTACCTAACCCTACCTTACCCTATCTAACCCTACCTAACCCTATCTAACCCTACCTAACCCTACCTAACCCTACCTTACCCCATCTAACCCTACCTAACCCTAACCCTATCTAACCCTACCTTACCCTATCTAACCCTACCTAACCCTACCTTACCCTACCTTACCCCATCTAACCCTACCTAACCCTACCTAACCCTAACCCTATCTAACCCTACCTTACCCTATCTAACCCTACCTAACCCTAACCCTACCTTACCCTATCTAACCCTACCTAAACCTACCTAGCCCTACCTAACCCTACCTAACCCTATCTAGCCCTACCTAACCCTACCTAGCCCTACCTAGCCCTACCTAACCCTACCTTACCCCATCTAACCCTACCTAACCCTATCTAGCCCTATCTAACCCTATCTAACCCTACCTAAACCTACCTAGCCCTACCTAACCCTACCTAACCCTACCTTACCCTATCTAACCCTACCTAACCCTACCTAGCCCTACCTAACCCTACCTTACCCTATCTAACCCTACCTAACCCTACCTAACCCTACCTTACCCTACCTAACCCTACCTAACCCTACCTAACCCTATCTAACCCTACCTTACCCTATCTAACCCTACCTAATCCTAACATACCCTATCTAACCCTACCTAATCCTAACATACCCTATCTAACCCTACCTAACCCTACCTTACCCTATCTAACCCTACCTAACCCTACCTAACTCTACCTTACCCTATCTAACCCTACCTAACCCTACCTTACCCCATCTAACCCTACCTAACCCTATCTAACCCTACCTAACCCTATCTAACCCTACCTAACCCTATCTAACCCCATCTAACCCTACCTAACCCCATCTAACCCTACCTAACCCTATCTAACCCTACCTTACCCCATCTAACCCTACCTAACCCTATCTAACCCTACCTAACCCTACCTTACCCCATCTAACCCTACCTAACCCTATCTAACCCTACCTAACCCTATCTAACCCTACCTAACCCTATCTAACCCTACCTAACCCTATCTAACCCTACCTAACCCTAACCCTACCTAACCCTACCTAACCCTATCTAACCCTACCTAACCCTATCTAACCCTACCTAACCTCTAACCCTACCTAACCCTATCTAACCCTACCTAACCCTATCTAACCCTACCTAACCCTATCTAACCCTACCTAACCCTAACCCTACCTAACCCTATCTAACCCTACATAACCCTACCTAACCCTACCTAACCCTACCTAACCCTATCTAACCCTACCTAACCCTACCTTACCCCATCTAACCCTACCTAACCCTATCTAGCCCTACCTAACCCTATCTAACCCTACCTAACCCTACCTAACCCTACCTTACCCCATCTAACCCTACCTAACCCTAACCCTACCTAACCCTACCTTACCCTATCTAACCCTACCTAACCCTACCTAACCCTACCTTACCCCATCTAACCCTATCTAACCCTACCTAACCCTACCTAACCCTACCTTACCCTATCTAACCCTACCTAACCCTACATAACCCTACCTAACCCTCTGTGAACCCTATCTAACCCTACCTAACCCTACCGAACCCTATCTAACCCTACCTAACCCTATCTAACCCACTGTGAACCCTACCAAACACACTGTGAACCCTACCTAACCCTACCTAACATAGTGTGAACCCTACCTAACACACTGTGAACCCTACCTAACCCTACCTAACATAGTGTGAACCCTA
>NW_027003370.1:0-72500 GCF_036934945.1 Oncorhynchus masou masou
TTGATTAAAGAACCTCACTCTATCATATTGAAGAACCTCACTCTATTTGACTTGACCACAAGAGAAGAATGATAATTTGAACTAGGTATGTCCCTGTGTCAAGCAGTGAGCTAGAGCGGTCAGGTTATCTAGAAGCGGCGAGTCAGACACAGGGGGCTAGTTAACATGGCTTGTAAAACAGGGCAGCTTCATTACCTCGTGTCATTATGGACGTTCAGGCTCCGAGGCCGTGTTTAAACACCTGAGACAACGGGTGCGTCCCCAACGGTAGCCTATTCCCTACGGGCCCTGGTCAGAAGTAGTGTACTGCATAAGGAATAGGGTTCTATTTGGTAGTCACCCTCTAACACAGTACTAACGGGGTAATCAGCACAGCCCTGCCGCTCCGAGCATCACTCTGTCACCAGTATTTATTCAGCCCAGAGCTATTAGGTCGGAGAAATGCCGTGGCTCCTGACAGGCACACCGATGGGGCCTCATGGAGGTAACTCAGACAGGACAATGTAAATGTCTGGTCTGACTGTCACTGGTTGCAGCTATCGAATGCCGGAGTGATTCACAGAGACACACTCCAGTCGATAACCACTGAGGAGTTGTTATGGACGCTTTAGGAAACATGATCATTAATGGATGGTCTTTCTGCGTGACAACGTCCATGCTGGACTGGGTGGTATAGGCTAGATTAGACAATACTACACAGTTCCATTTTTTTTTTAACCTTTATTTAACTAGGCAAGTCAGTTAACAACAAATTCTTATTTTCAATGACGGCCTAGGAACAGTGGGTTAACTGCCTGTTCAGGGGCAGAATGACAGATTTGTACCTTGTCAGATCAGGGATTCGAACTTGCAACCTTTCGGTTACTAGTCCAACGCTCTAACCACTAGGCTACCCTGCCGCCCCATTGAGAAGGTTAGTGAAGCCATGTTAGATAGACAGAGATAGTGGTGGTCTCTCTATGCTCCACAGAACAGCAGGGTGGAGGATGGAGACGTAGTTTTGGTAGTATGACTGTGACAGTTCTCTGTGGAACGATACCTGGGCGTGTTGTTGTCTTAGGAGGAGACAGAGGTGGGAGACAACGGGGAGGCTGTGGTTTGGTTTCCCATTTGGTGGTCTAAGTCTTCTCACATGTAGTTAGAAGGTCCAATGAAATCACAGTGTGTAGGCGGTACCGGTGTATGGTCTTAGTTGGTGGGCCCAAAACAAAGGACTTTCTTCCTCAGACAGCTCAATGGCTTTCATGTCACTAGAATGTGTGGATGAAAGTTTTTTTTTTAGTTTCTCAAGTTGTAGTTTCTGAAGTCGATCAGACACGAAGGTAATGTTCAGAGGTGAGGTAGTTGTGGAGGCATTTGACATGAACAAGACTCTGTTGTGGGGCTGGACCAAAGGCTGCTACAGTACTGTATTAGAAGACACAGTGTGTTAGTGTGTTACTGCCTTACCGTTTGGAAAGACTGGCTAAAACAGAAACTCATATGGTGGGTGAAGGGGGGCATTCCAACACACACACACACACACATATGATTCACACACATATGGTTCACACACACACACACACACACACACACACACACACACACACACACACACACGGTTCACACACATATGGTTCACACACATATGGTTCACACACATGGTTCACACACATATGGTTCACACACACACACACACACACACACACACACACACACACACACACACACACACACGGTTCACACACATACACACACACACACACACACACACACACACAAGGTTCACACACACATATGGTTCACACACACACACACACACACACACACACACACACACACACACATACACATACACACACACACACACACACACACAATCAACTGGATCTGCTAATACAGCCTCCTGGTAGAATATGAATGGTTCTGGCAGGCTTAGTAAACCCAGTGAATCAGTGTAGACAATAAAACCAGTGAATCAGTACAACATGTTTAGGCTGCTTCTAGGACAGGTAATACAACATGTTTAGGCTGCTTCAGGACAGGTAATATAACATGTTAGGCTGCTTCTAGGACAGGTAATGCAACATGTTAGGCTGCTTCCAGGACAGGTAATACAACATGTTTAGGCTGCTTCCAGGACAGGTAATACAACATGTTTAGGCTGCTTCTAGGACAGGTAATAGGCTGCTTCTAGGACATGCAACATGTTAGGCTGCTTCCAGGACAGGTAATATAACATGTTTCGGCTGCTTCTAGGACAGGTAATATAACATTATAACATGTTTAGGCTGCTTCAGGTATTATAACAGGACAGGTAATATAACATGTTTAGGCTGCTTCTAGGACAGGTAATATAACATGTTAGGCTGCTTCTAGGACAGGACATGTTTAGGCTGCTTCTAGGACAGGTAATATAACATGTTTAGGCTGCTTCTAGGACAGGTATTATAACATGTTTAGGCTGCTTCTAGGACAGGTAATACAACATGTTTAGGCTGCTTCCATGACAGGTAATACAACATGTTAGGCTGCTTCTAGGACAGGTAATACAACCTGTTTAGGCTGTTAATACAACATGTTAGGCTGCTTCCAGGACAGGTAATACAACATGTTTAGGCTGCTTCTAGGACAGGTAATACAACATGTTTAGGCTGCTTCTAGGACAGGTAATACAACATGTTAGGCTGCTTCTAGGACAGGTAATATAACATGTTTAGGCTGCTTCTAGGACAGGTAATATAACATGTTTAGGCTGCTTCTAGGACAGGTATTATAACATGTTTAGGCTGCTTCTAGGACAGGTAATACAACATGTTTAGGCTGCTTCCATGACAGGTAATACAACATGTTAGGCTGCTTCTAGGACAGGTAATACAACCTGTTTAGGCTGCTTCTAGGACAGGTAATACAACATGTTAGGCTGACAACATGTTTTGCTTCTAGGACAGGTAATACAACATGTTTAGGCTGCTTCTAGGACAGGTAATACAACATGTTAGGCTGCTTCCAGGACAGGTAATACAACATGTTAGGCTGCTTCTAGGACAGGTAATACAACATGTTAGGCTCCTATGACAGGTAATACAACATGTTAGGCTGCTTCTAGGACAGGTAATACAACATGTTTAGGCTGCTTCTAGGACAGGTTGGACAACATGTTTAGGCTGCTTCTAGGACAGGTAATATAACATGTTTAGGCTGCTTCTAGGACAGGTAATACAACATGTTTAGGCTGCTTCTAGGACAGGTAATACAACATGTTAGGCTGCTTCTGGGACAGGTAATACAACCTGTTTAGGCTGCATGTTTAGGCTCCGGGACAGTTTGTACAACATGTTTAGGCTGCTTCTGGGACAGATACAGGTTGTACAACAACGTGCTGCCCCCTGTCTGTCTGTGAGCACACAGGCCAGATCCTGATGACCTATTGAGCCTGATATTATAACGTTCAGGATGAGGAGAGAAGAGCACTTTTACACACGGAACCATTGGTATCCAAGAGCAAATGGATGCTAATCATTTTTCAACATTTCTGTAATAAACTTGGACTATCTTAACAAATACAGAATCTGCTGTTTTAATGCTGGAAGATTAAAAAAAAACATAATTTAAAATGTCGTGATTGATAAACATACGTTTTTCACTCACCATCCTGTTCCTATCACACAACTCCGCAGAGCCCACCGCCTCTCCTGTGGTTTCGACCTCTTAACGTGCTACAAAGAGGAACTGTAAATATATAGGTCGGATAATTAGCTTATTAAGCAGTCTGCCATTATCTCTCGTTTTCTCCAATACAACCTTGACAACAGATAAATGATCTATTGCCATTTATAGGCTACAATCGTCTAATTGAGCAGCGGTCTAATAGAAAGGGTTTTATTCACAGTCAGTTCCCATATTGTTAATGATACGTTTAACTGACGGGCCGATGAAAGGCGCCCGCAGCAGCATGGTGTTAAATGAATAGAGTTGTCATTGACAGGCCTTTATTGACTCCAGACGGATTAATGTGAGGAGTGTGTGTGATCATGATGCTCCGTGCGGTTTCCTTTCAAACCGGAAACATCGCAAATCAACCAGAGCCTTTTTTTCCAGTCACAGAGTCAGGGAGCTGAATAACGAAGGATTCATTCTTGTATATACACTGTTGTTATTATTATTATTATTATTATTATTATTACTAGCAATAATTGTTATTTAATCGTTATTATAGTAATATTAACATAATAATAAGCCTAACTAGTCACAATAATAATAATAATACGTATAGTCTAATGTATAAGTATCAAGAAAATGTAATAACTTTTTATAGCCATCAAATGTTTAAATTTAGATAATTTTCTCCCACGCGTTACTTGACACAGCCACAAGCTGGAAATTGCCTTCCAACCAGGGCCCCGAACCGCTCACCCACCCACCCATCTAGTTTTTAACTTTCAAGTTTCTCAACCCACGGGGGACTTTACCAGTATACCGAGTCTACCAAGCTGTGCCAATTACATTATTTCACGCATCGCCTTATCGCCTCTGAACGGAAATGTTATTGTGAACTATGTCCGGTTTTCTAAAATGCGCGTGGGGTTGAGGAGGTTTATAGATGTGTATCACTGAAACACCAGACAGTAAGAAACCTCGTCGGCCTGCCGGACAGACGAGTCGACCTCTCAGTTCCGCTCAACACCACTGGAGGGCAACAGTATTGAGAATCAACAACAAAATAATAATAATAATAACAACAAATACAATAATCATATTATTAGTAGCCTATGTTCCAATATAAAACATATATTTGACTATAATAGATTATAGGCCTAATGTATAGCTAGTCTGGGCCTACTACTGTATCCATATGTTCCGTTATCATTAGACCATGTGCCTTTACCCGTTTCATTTCAGGATGTGAAAGTCATTACATTTCAAGACAAACAATTTCCCTTCTAGTGATATAAATAGCTCGTAACTAAATAGGCCTGTAGCCCAGTCTTTCCTAAAGCAAAGCCTATTCAAACGACCCTGACAAAGTTTCCGAGTCTAATGCAGCAAAGGTGAAAATTCCGTGATTGTGGCTCTCATTTGATTGTGGTTTGCGATGGTAGTTCTGTCGCTGCTCTTGCTCGGCAAGACTCGATAGTTTCCGACGCTCATATTCCGGAATAGAACCCTTATATGTAGGCAGGGGTGTTCTTAGATTTACCGGATAAAACCATGTATGGCTTCGAGAGAAGAACCGGAATTCCTATTTGAAGGCGATGTGTAGAGGAAACATTTCAAATCGTATACATCAGATACGCTTGTAACATTGATGTCCGTCTAAACTGATAACATGCCATCTTGCATTCGTTCATTTCTTTACACCTATATTGTTTTATCATTTTCGTGCTAATGGAAACTGCATGGAGAAAAAACAAACATATTTTATCGCTTTATATTGGCGAACTTTCACTTGTGGGTTCTCCATTGACAGCCCGGGGCCAATAGGATCCCCCAGCGCCTCCTCTCTCAAACCAAACGGTCCTTGTTTGGGCAGTGACGTAGTGGCGCATTCACTGCCCCACTGATAAATACATACTACTGCTACTCGTGCTGCTAGGATCCGTCATTCACTAAACAGCCTGATGATCTGGAGAGAGTACAGTAGACTATAGAGGTGGTATCAACACACGCTCCAGATTGTGTTAACTTATCCGGACAGGTTATCAGATGTTTCAGTGTAGGATAGGACTGTAAGGCCACACATACTCAACCAGCCGGTTTAAAATACCGTTTTAACCCTGGAAACAGCGAGAAGCCGTTAGTTAAATGATGACGGCTAAAACTTTAGAGAAAGTCCCGGTCTCTCTGGGTGGGTATGTCCATCCTGTCTCTGATTCCATCTACTCTGTGGATCATGACAGTCTGCCGCCCGGGGTGGCTATCTTTCCTAACGCTGATTTAGGCGGCCACTACCACGACCATCTTAGCGGAGCTCCAGGTAAGCGTGGACTATACAGGGTGTTGTTTTGATATCATGGGGACCTTTAGAGAATGCAACATGTGCTGTGTTGGTTATTGGAGAGGAAACACATCGGCTACTACGTGTAGGTTATAATATTATGCATAATGTTTGATATTGCATTTTTTCATCTTGGCCAAGAGATTTTGGAAATATTTTTGAATTAATGGTTGTGGGACAAATGTATGTCTGGATATTTGTATCAATGGTAATAAAACATGTCATGTTTTAGAGGCACATGGCTAGAGTTACGCACTTTTCCCCAAAAAAGTTTGCGTAAAAGTAAAACGGCACCTCTTTGAAAAGTTGAATGAATGACCGGTGGGTAAAGGATGCGAGCGCGCAGCGCGCACCAAACACTGTGCGCACGAGAACGGACCTGCAGGATGTTTTTTTTAAAGCTCTCTGATTTGTTTGTTTCGTGATTATCTGCTAAGATGTCTCTTCTTATCTTCCAGATGGCTTGATGAGTGGCGATATGAGCTTAGAGAAACGCTCTCTCGACCTGTCTTACTCTAGCTTCTCCCAGCCACCTAGCCATCGGAACCAGACCTTCACCTACATGGGAAAGTTCTCCATCGACTCTCAGTATCCAGGTAACTGGAACCCCGAGGGCGTCATCAACATTGTGAGTGCGGGGATCCTGGGCATGACCCAGCCATCTTCCGCCTCCTCCTCCCCGGCGTCCTCCGGCTCTCCCGGCCATTTCTCCTCCACGCTCAGCTGCACCATGGCCCAGAACCAGGCCGACATGGAGCACCACCTCTACTCTTCCCCGCCTCCCTACGGCTGTGGGGAGGTCTACCAGGACCCGTCGGCCTTCCTCTCCACCGGGCCCGGTATCTCTTACCCGCCGCCGTCCTACTCCTCCCCTAAGCCCAACACAGACTCGGGTCTCTTCCCCATCATCCCAGACTATGCTGGGTTCTTCCAGCCGACCTGTCAGAGGGACATGCAGGCCATGCCTGACCGCAAGCCCTTCCCCTGCCCACTGGACTCCTTTAGAGTACCCCACCTCTGACTCCCCTGAACACTATTAGGAACTTTACATTAGGTGGGCCGGTCTCGGATGGACCCAGACTCCCCACCGCGTACAGCCCCCAGAACCTCCCCCTGAGACCCATCCTGCGGCCCAGAAAATATCCCAACAGGCCGAGCAAGACCCCGGTCCATGAGCGGCCGTACCCCTGCCCAGCGGAAGGCTGCGACCGGCGGTTCTCTCGGTCTGACGAGCTGACCAGACACATCCGGATCCACACGGGACACAAACCGTTCCAGTGCCGGATCTGCATGAGAACTTTAGCCGCAGCGACCACCTCACCACGCACATCCGCACGCACACCGGAGAGAAGCCCTTCGCCTGTGATTTCTGTGGCCGTAAGTTCGCGAGGAGCGACGAGCGCAAAAGACACACCAAGATTCATCTCAGACAGAAAGAGAGAAAATCATCCACTGCGCCATCAAACAACACGAACTCTGATCGCTCCGGTACCGGTTCTATAAGCACATCTAGCGGAGTCTGCTCCTCCAGCACGGGACAGCTGGCGGGATGCCCCTCGCGGGCGGTATAGAACACACTATCGCCAATAGGTTTATGGAATACATATTTAGAAACCTTGACGAACTAAAGACAATAGAGATTGAGGTTTAATTGTTTGGAAGCTGCAAGTTCAAAACATAATATGGAACGAACTTTACATGCAACAGCATAATTCTCTTTCATGCGTAATTGCGCATCATTCCGGCTGCGCTCCAAACGTTCCCACGATGTATCCTCTTAGTTTGGTGGCTGAGAGAAACGCACTTTGTTTGCATAGGCTACTGAAGTCAGTCAAGTTAATAGACAATACTTTTAACACGTGGCTGCCTATATCCTCTTCAGGTATCGGGAAGAAACATGTTGAGGATTAATATCAAGCACATTTACACTGACGCGCCAATAGGCTACAATATACACAACGCTGCATGGAAAGAACGTATGTTTGCAATAATTTAGGAGGAAAGGTGTTTTAAATTATTTACTATACAAAAATGTGTCCATTTTAACATGTTCATTGATTGTATTTCCCCCTGTTGTGCCTCGTTTCACACGTTATTTTTGTACATTGTCAATACAAGGACGATTTAATGAATTGTACATTTTGTCATTTAATATCAAAGTTTGATTATATGTATATTTTTGTACACATTGTGCCGTGTAACTATGGAACGTGTTGTGGTTTATGTCTAACAATAAGGAATGTAAATAATTGAACTCAAACCGACTTGACATTTGTTTTTCGTGAATGTTTCCGACTCATATTAAATGTTAATGTTGATTTTTAAAAATCTCAATGGCCTCCAGAAAGGCCTGGTTATTTCTTGTGAACTAAAAACAAATAAAGTAAACTCTGAACAACATGAATATAATGTAATATTATTGGAAAGTACACCAGAAGGGGTGGGCATGGTAATTCCCGTGTAACGTCAGTCTGATGTGAGTCATGCCTTCACAAGGCTGCTCCCACTCACCGTCTATCCGTGCTGTTCTGATGTTGTGGTGAACAACAACTAGAACAGGAAAGATCTTTACCGTTGTTCATGTAGAGATCTATACACACAGGACATCCAATAATACGAATAATAATACGTTAAATAAAGGTAAAAAATAATAATAATAATCTGAAGTATATACTTTGATCATCCAAATCTAATGCCGTTGTCTGATCAACATTAAAAACTAATACCGTAGTCTGATCAACATTAAAAACTAATACCGTAGTCTGATCAACATTAAAAACTAATACCGTAGTCTGATCAACATTAAAAACTAATGCCGTAGTCTGATCAACATTAAAAACTAATACCGTAGTCTGATCAACATTAAAAACTAATACCGTAGTCTGTTCAACATTAAAAACTAATACCGTAGTCTGATCAACATTAAAAACTAATACCGTAGTCTGTTCAACATTAAAAATCTATTGCCGGTAGTCTGATCAACATTAATATCTAATGCCGTAGTCTGTTCAACATTAAAGACTAATTCCGTAGTCTGTTCAACATTAATATCTAATGCCGGTAGTCTGATCAACATTAATATCTAATGCCGGTAGTCTGTTCAACATTAAAATCTAATACCGTAGTCTGATCAACATTAATATCTATTACGTAGTCTGATCAACATTAAAATCTAATGCCGGTAGTCTGATCAACATTAATATCTAATGCCGGTAGTCTGATCAACATTAATATCTAATGCCGGTAGTCTGATCAACATTAAAATCTAATGCAGGTAGTCTGATCAACATTAAAATCTAATGCCGGTAGTCTGATCAACATTAAAAAAGAACAAAGAGTTGATTGAAACCACAGGATATAGCAACATCTCATGTACAGTATCTTTGTAAACTGTTTTGATCGTAGACAACCGTTGAATGACAGACACACACAACAGGTTGATACAGTAAAGGCCACTTTATAGATCAACAGAACACAACAGTCAACAGAAAAGGTCGTGGACATTCTACCTGCCACCTAAAGATGTGTCATGAAACATACTTGACACATATCCATGAGACAGTAGATCGTGTTTCCCAACACCAATCGATAGGCCTAAACAACTTTAAGCTGAGTTATATGTCACCAACAAACTGTCTGTCAAAGTCATTTGTGTCATGGTCAAAACATGTTGCTACAGCAGTACCTAGGAAGGGAGAAGTCTGTCTGTAATAAAGAGCTGCTCTGCCTCCTTAACAGCACTATCAACAAGGCAGGTCCTACAGGCCCTAGTTTCTACCTTCTTAACAACACTATCAACAAGGCAGGTCCTACAGGCCCTAGTTTCTACCTTCTCAACAACACTATCAACAAGGCAGGTCCTACAGGCCCTAGTTTCTACCTTCTTAACAACACTATCAACAAGGCAGGTCCTACAGGTCCTAGTTTCTAACTTCTTAACAACACTATCAACAAGGCAGGTCCTACAGGCCCTAGTTTCTACCTTCTCAACAACACTATCAACAAGGCAGGTCCTACAGGCCCTAGTTTCTACCTTCTCAACAACACTATCAACAAGGCAGGTCCTACAGGCCCTAGTTTCTACCTTCTCAACAACACTATCAACAAGGCAGGTCCTACAGGCCCTAGTTTCTACCTTCTTAACAACACTATCAACAAGGCAGGTCCTACAGGTCCTAGTTTCTAACTTCTTAACAACACTATCAACAAGGCAGGTCCTACAGGCCCTAGTTTCTACCTTCTTAACAACACTATCAACAAGGCAGGTCCTACAGGCCCTAGTTTCTACCTTCTCAACAACACTATCAACAAGGCAGGTCCTACAGGCCCTAGTTTCTACCTTCTCAACAACACTATCAACAAGGCAGGTCCTACAGGCCCTAGTTTCTACCTTCTTAACAACACTATCAACAAGGCAGGTCCTACAGGCCCTAGTTTCTACCTTCTTAACAACACTATCAACAAGGCAGGTCCTACAGGCCCTAGTTTCTACCTTCTTAACAGCACTGTCAACAAGGCAGGTCCTACAGGCCCTAGTTTCTACCTTCTTAACAACACGATCAACAAGGCAGGTCCTACAGGCCCTAGTTTCTACCTTCTTAACAACACGATCAACAAGGCAGGTCCTACAGGCCCTAGTTTTGTTGCACTGGGACGACTGTTCGGTCATGTGGTCAGGTGCCACAAAGAGGGACAATTGTCTCAGAACAGGGAAGCACAGCTGGGCCTTTAATGTACATGGATAGCTAACATTAATAATATGCATGTCAATCTCTCCTGGCTCAAAGTGGAGGAGAGATTGACTTCATCACTACTTGTATTTGTATTTGTATTTGAAAGCACCTGTTGAACTACTTACACACAGCTCAGACACCCAACATATCCCACAAGACATGCCACCAGAGGTCTCTTCACAGTCCCCAAGTCCAGAACAGACTATGGGAGGCGCACAGTACTACATAGAGCCATGACTACATGGAACTCTATTCCACAGTACTACATAGAGCCATGACCACATGGAACTCTATTCCACAGTACTACATGGAACTCTATTCCACAGTACCACATAGAGCCATGACTACATGGAACTCTATTCCACAGTACTACATAGAGCCACGACCACATGGAACTCTATTCCACAGTACTACATAGAGCCATGACTACATGGAACTCTATTCCACAGTACTACATAGAGCCATGACTACATGGAACTCTATTCCACAGTACTACATAGAGCCATGACTACATGGAACTCTATTCCACAGTACACATAGAGCCATGACTACATAGAACTCTATTCCACAGTACTACATGGAACTCTATTCCACAGTACCACATAGAGCCATGACTACATGGAACTCTATTCCACAGTACTACATAGAGCCACGACCACATGGAACTCTATTCCACAGTACTACATAGAGCCATGACTACATGGAACTCTATTCCACAGTACTACATAGAGCCATGACTACATGGAACTCTATTCCACAGTACTACATAGAGCCATGACTACATGGAACTCTATTCCACAGTACCACATAGAGCCATGACTACATAGAACTCTATTCCACAGTACTACATAGAGCCATGACTACATGGAACTCTATTCCACAGTACTACATAGAGCCATGACTACATGGAAATATATTGCACAGTACTACATACACTTAAAAAGATGAGAGGCCTGTAATTTTCATCATAGGTACACTTCAACTATGACAGACAAAATGAGAAAAAAAATCCAGGAAATCACATTGTAGGATTTTTAATGAATTTATTTGCAAATTATGGTGGGAAAAAAGTATTTGGTCAATAACAAAAGTTTATCTCAATACTTTGTTATATACCCTTTGTTGGCAATGACAGAGATCAAACGTTTTCTGTAAGTCTTCACAAGGTTTTCACACACTGTTGCTGGTATTTTACCCGGCCAAACTGACCAATCAGGGGGGGAAAGGCCTTGGTCAGGGTCGTGACCAAGAACCCATTGGCAGTTGTGGACTCAATTGTCATACATACCTTAATAGAAAAGGACTCAATTGTCATACATACCTTAATAGAAAAGGACTCAACTGTCATACATACCTTAATAGAAAAGGACTCAACTGTCATACATACCTTAATAGAAAAGGACTCAACTGTCATACATACCTTAATAGAAAAGGACTCAACTGTCATACATACCTTAATAGAAAAGGACTCAACTGTCATACATACCTTAATAGAAAAGGACTCAACTGTCATACATACCTTAATAGAAAAGGACTCAATTGTCATACATACCTTAATAGAAAAGGACTCAACTGTCACACATACCTCAATAGAAAATGACTCCAGTAAAAGTGGAAGTCACCCAGTAAAATACTACTTCAGTAAAAGTCTAAAACTAGTTCAAATCAAATCAAATCAAATTTATTTATATAGCCCTTCGTACATCAGCTGATATCTCAAAGTGCTGTACAGAAACCCAGCCTAAAACCCCAAACAGCAAGCAATGCAGGTGTAGAAGCACGGTGGCTAGGAAAAACTCCCTAGAAAAAACTATTTGTTTTTAAATATACTTAAGTATCAAAAGTAAAAGCATGAATAATAACAAATAACTTCTAATAAGCAAACCAGACGGAGCAATATTCATGTTTTATTTATTTATTTACAGATAGCCAGGGTCACACGCCAAAACGCAGACATCATTTAAAAACAAAGCATTTGTATTTAGTGAGTCCTCCAGATCAGAGGCAGTAGGGATGACCAGGGATGTTCTCTGTTTAGTGAGTCCGCCAGATCAGAGGCAGTAGGGATGACCAGGGATGTTCTCTGTTTAGTGAGTCCTCCAGATCAGAGGCAGTAAGGATGACCAGGGATGATCTCTGTTTAGTGAGTCCTCCAGATCAGAGACAGTAGGGATGACCAGGGATGATCTCTGTTTAGTGAGTCCTCCAGACCAGAGGCAGTAGGGATGACCAGGGATGTTCTCTGTTTAGTGAGTCCTCCAGACCAGAGGCAGTAGGGATGACCAGGGATGTTCTCTGTTTAGTGAGTCCACCAGATCAGAGACAGTAGGGATGACCAGGGATGTTCTCTTGATAAGTGTGCGAATTGGACCATTTTCTGTCCTGCTAAGCATTCAAAATGTAAAGAGTACTATTGGGTGGCAGGGAAAATGTATGAAGTAAAATGTAAATGTTTTTCTTCAGGAATTTAGTGAAGTAAAAGTCAAAAATATAAATAGTAAAATACAAAATACCCCAAAAAATGACTTAAGTTGTATTTTAAAATATTTTTACTTAATAAGCACTTTACACCACTGCCCGATGGTCACTGACAGAGCTCCTCTGTGGAGATGGGAGAACCTTCCAGAAGGACAACCATCTCTGCAGCATTCCACCAATCAGGCATTTATGGTAGAGTGGACAGATGGAAGCCACTCCTCAGTAAAAGGCACATGACAGCACGCTGGATTTGCCAAAAGGCATGTAAAGATTCTCAGACCATGAGAAACAAGATTCTCTGGTCTGATGGAACCAAGATTGAACTCTTTGGCCTGAATGCCAAGCATCACGTCTGGAGGAAACCTGGCACCATCCCTACGGTGAAGCATAGTGGTGGCAGCATCATGCTGTGGGGATGTTTTTCAGCGCCAGGGACGGCAAGACTAGTCAGAATCAAGGCAAAGATGAACGGAGCAAGGTACAGAGATCTTTGATGAAAACCTGCTCCAGAGCGCTCAGGACCTCAGACTGGGGCGAAGGTTCACCTCCAACAGGACAACGACCTTAAGCACACAGACAAGACAACACAGGAATGGCTTCGGGACAAGTCTCTGAATTCTTATGAAAATGTGAAATTGTATTTTTTTATTTGTAATAAATTAGCAAAACGTTCTAAAACCCTTTTTTTGCTTAATCATTATGGGGTATTATGATGTCATTATGGCATATTGTGATGTCATTATGGGGTATTGTGATGTCATTATGGGGTAGTGTGTGTAGATTGATGAGGAAAAACAATTTCATATATTTTAGAATAAAGCTGTTATGTAACAAAATGTGAAAAAAGTCAAGGGGTCTGAATACTTTCCAAAGGCCCTGTATCTGCAGTAAGGCTATAGGTAGAACTTTCATCTGTCCCAAAATAAAAGGCCCTGTATCTGCAGTAAGGCTATAGGTAGAACTTTCATCTGTCCCAAAATAAAAGGCCCTGTATCTGCAGTAAGGCTATAGGTAGAACTTTCATCTGTCCCAAAATAAAAGGCCCTGTATCTGCAGTAAGGCTATAGGTAGAACTTTCATCTGTCCCAAAATAAAAGGCCCTGTATCTGCAGTAAGGCTATAGGTAGAACTTTCATCTGTCCCAAAATAAAAGCCTTCAATTATACACAAAGCTAGTGTTTACACATGCACACATTTGTTTGGAATAAATCAACGAAAGATAGAAAATGTTGTGTGCACATGGAAACTAGACATGATAACTGCTTTCAAAGTTTACATTCAATATTCACATAAGGCATATCATATTTTCAGTTACAAATAAATGGTGTTAAGAGCATAGGACGTTTCTGAGCCTGTTCAGGATGAAAACATCTTATTTGGAAGTTTACAGGAGAAAGTTTACTTAAACAAAAGGCCTGTCCCAGAGACATGATCCACCTGCAGGCTCCAACTCATGTCCCAGAGACATGATCCACCTGCAGTTCATTCACCTGCTCCAACTCATGTCCCAGAGACATTATCCACCTGCAGTTCATTCACCTCCAACTCATGTCCCAGTCACAGTGATTCAGTCTTTTGAAAGTCCTCGGCCGCCCCTATTTGGTCGCAGGTATCCCTGCCTTTACAACACCGACATTAGAAGGAAACCTTGGGCCCGGGGTATGGTTCACCCCCACACCAGAAGCCATCAGGCTGGCCTATCTCTAGTAACCACGTCTCTTCCTCCCACGGCTGCTGTGCCTCTACCTTACTGTCTGCGTCGGGAACAGTCTGTAGGACTTTATAATAATGACAGTCCCTCCCATCTTCAGGGTCATACGGAGGTGCCAGGATGTCGAGGAAAGCAGCCGGTCCATCCACCGTGTCGATCTGATGCAGGTTCTCCCTCTGCGGGGTTAAGATACACGGACTACTGTCATGGGTGAACCACATGGTTGACCGGAGCACAGCCCGCCGCAGAGAGTCCTTCTGGAACGGCAGCAGCGGCGGGTCGAACTGGGTCTCACTCTGCACCTGGTCCGAAGGTTTATCCAACAGGTCAAAACACCTGATACCGACTTTCCCGTATAGAACCTTGAGCATCCCGTTCATACCGGGGTGGTCGTGGAGCGGGATGGACGCCCCGCTGTTCAGTAGAAACACCCCCATACTGAACGACTCCGTCTCGCAGATGTGCATGTACGTGACAGGTGGGTTGTGTTCGGAATGGGAGCCGTTCGGTTTCATCTTCAGGTCTGCAGTCCTGACTTCCGTTAGCAGGGCGATTAGATCCCCCGGTTGTCCAATAATACTTTGTTGTCCCCAATTGCGGATGCATTGAAATCTTTAAATGTGATATTGGCTTGGCTGGCTATTTTCTGAATGAGAGACTTCTTGCTATCCCGTGGCATTTTTCAGGTGGAGACAAATCCGACGCTTATCGATGCTGGTTTTCTTCAGACGCAGCTGAGCAACAGGCAGCAGAAACGGACGGAGTTGGAAACGCTCTTTTCTCCTCGAATCTCGCACAATATCGTCACTCCAGGATGGGACCACGTTCAAACGAAATAAATGCGCGTCTAAAGTTATAATGTAACGTTTTTCATGGTAAATAAATATGGTTTTATCTCCAGAGAATATTCACGGTCCAGAATAATTTCCAAGCTTATCTGATCGTCACGTCCGCAGTGACAGCGAGCACGTAGAGGCAATGCATTTTGGATCTTGAAGTTTAATTTAAAAGTCGGGCAATATATTTCTGTAATTACCCCCCCACCCCGCACAAAAAAATAAAAAACTTTACGACTTTCCAATCCCGTCACTCAACAGGAGTTGTGCCGGGGAAAATATGATTCTCACATATGCTCATATTATAAGAGAAAAATAATGTTGTCCTTTATAAAACCACTACAATTCCCACCGCCTGTCGGGCTTCCGGAGAGAGGCAGAGAGGGCAAGAGAGAATGGCCAGACAGGCCATTCAACCCGCTCCCCTCCTCCCAGTTTATCCCCTCTCTGTCGCTCTCTTCTGGGATGAGGGTTTCTCTTTTTCTCACTTTATTCAGCAATACTTTATGACGTTTTGATGAGTATTGACTTTGTTACAAATACATGTTAAGAGGCGAAGATACAAGTAGATCGAATGCACGTATAAGGGACAGGTGACATACCACGAAGGGTTATCTGATCAGAGGGGACTGTTTCACATTAGAGCACAAAAACATGAATTATACCCCTTTGCCTCAGATCAATAAATGTGAAATCTTATACTATACTATACTACACTATACTACACTGCTCTACACTTCACTATACAGTACTGTACTATACTATACTACACAATACTACACTACGCCATATTTTACTACGCTGCTCTACACCACACTATACTACACTACACTGTACTACACTACACTGTTCGAACACCACACTATACTATAATATACTACACTATACTACATGGCACTATACTATACTATATTATATATACTATACGGTGCTACACTACACTATACTATACTATACTGCACTATACACTATACTATAATATAATACACGATACAACACTACACTATACTAGACTACTCTACACTACAAAATACTATAATATACTATAATATACTACACTGCTCTACACTACACTATACTATAATATACTATAATATACTACAGGATACAACACTACACTATACTACACTACTCTATACTATAATATACTATAATATAGTACACTGCTCTACACTACAATATGCTACACCATAATATACTACACCTCTCTACACTACACTATACTATATTATACTACATGATACTACACTACATTATAATATACTGTAATATACCACATGATACAACACTACTCTACACTATACTATAATATGCTACACCACACTACTCTACACTATACTATAATATGCTACACTACACCGTACTATACTACATCACACTGCTCTATACTATAATATACTACCATACTCTACACTACGCTATACTATAATATACTACACACTGCTACAATATACTGTACTATACGACACTGCTTGACACCACACCACACTATAATATACAACATGCTACTACACTACACTATACTAAACCACAATATACATGATACTATACCATAATATTCTACATGATACGACACTACACTAAACTATACTATACTACACAACACTACTCTACACTATACTATGCTACACTACATCACACTGCTGTCAGGACCCGGTTACAAACCTGGTTCTCCGGAGTGAGAAACAGTCACTTAACCAACTGAGCCACGAATATTCAGCAGAACCCAGAAGATGAGGCAGACACAGCAGTACTTAAGACGGTGTATTTAATAAAGTAAAAAGGAGAAGTCCTTAAATACAAAAATGGCAAATCCAAAAGGTGGTAGGAATAGCACAAAAAAGCCTCAAGAGACACTCAAAAACAAAAACAGAATTCCACAAGAGCATCCACCGGAATCGACAAGAAAACACAGAACACTAGGGCTGGGTGCTAACATACAAACACAGAGCACAGAACTGAGGGAAACTAAGGGTTTAAATACAATCAGGGGAAACGAGGTACAGGTGCAAATAATAATGGGGAACAAGGGAAAAAACATAAGGTCAAAAAGCACAATGGGGGCATCTAGTGACCAAAACCCGGAACAACCCTGGCCAAATCCTGACAACTGTTCTATACTATAATATACAGTGCCTTGCGAAAGTATTCGGCCCCCTTGAACTTTGCGACCTTTTGCCACAATTCAGGCTTCAAATATAAAGATATAAAACTGTATTTTTTTGTGAAGAATCAACAACAAGTGGGACACAATCACACAATCATGAAGTGGAACGACATTTATTTGATATTTCAAACTTTTTTAACAAATCAAAAACTGAAAAATTGGGCGTGCAAAATTATTCAGCCCCTTTACTTTCAGTGCAGCAAACTCTCTCCAGAAGTTCAGTGAGGATCTCTGAATGATCCAATGTTGACCTAAATGACTAATGATGATAAATACAATCCACCTGTGTGTAATCAAGTCTCCGTATAAATGCACCTGCACTGTGATAGTCTCAGAGGTCCGTTAAAAGCGCAGAGAGCATCATGATGAACAAGGAACACACCAGGCAGGTCCGAGATACTGTTGCGAAGAAGTTTAAAGCCAGATTTGGATACAAAAAGATTTCCCAAGCTTTAAACATCCCAAGGAGCACTGTGCAAGCAATAATATTGAAATGGAAGGAGTATCAGACCACTGCAAATTTACCAAGACCTGGCCGTCCCTCTAAACTTTCAGCTCATACATGGAGAAGACTGATCAGAGATGCAGTCAAGAGGCCCATGATCACTCTGGATGAACTGCAGAGATCTACAGCTGAGGTGGGAGACTCTGTCCATAGGACAACAATCAGTCGTATATTGCACAAATCTGGCCTTTATGGAAGAGTGGCAAGAAGAAAGCCATTTCTTAAAGATATCCATAAAAAGTGTTGTTTAAAGTTTGCCACAAGCCACCTGGGAGACACACCAAACATGTGGAAGAAGGTGCTCTGGTCAGATGAAACCAAAATTGAACTTTTTGGCAACAATGCAAAACGTTGTTTGGCGTAAAAGCAACACAGCTCATCACCCTGAACATACCATACCCACTGTCAAACATGGTGGTGGCAGCATCATGGTTTGGGCCTGCTTTTCTTCAGCAGGGACAGGGAAGATGGTTAAAATTGATGGGAAGATGGATGGAGCCAAATACAGGACCATTCTGGAAGAAAACCCGATGGAGTCTGCGAAAGACCTGAGACTGGGACAGAGATTTGTCTTCCAACAAGACAGTGATCCAAAACATAAAGCAAAATCTACAATGGAATGGTTCAAAAATAAACATATCCAGGTGTTAGAATGGCCAAGTCAAAGTCCAGACCTGAATCCAATCAAGAATCTGTGGAAAGAACTGAAAACTGCTGTTCACAAATGCTCTCCATCCAACCTCACTGAGCTCGAGCTGTTTTGCAAGGAGGAATGGGAAAAAATTTCAGTCTCTCGATGTGCAAAACTGATAGAGACATACCCCAAGCAACTTACAGCTGTAATTGCAGCAAAAGGTGGCGCTACAAAGTATTAACTGAAGAGGGCTGAATAATTTTGCACGCCCAATTTTTCAGTTTTTGATTTGTTGAAAAAGTTTGAAATATCCAATAAATGTCGTTCCTCTTCATGATTGTGTCCCACTTGTTGTTGATTCTTCACAAAAAAATACAGTTTTATATCTTTATGTTTGAAGCCTGAAATGTGGCAAAAGGTCACAAAGTTCAAGGGTGCCGAATACTTTCGCAAGGCACTGTACTACCATACTCTACACTACACTATAATATACTACACACTGCTACAATATACTGTACTATACGACACTGCTTGACACCACACCACACTATAATATACAACATGCTACTACACTACACTATACTACACCACAATATACATGATACTATACCACAATATTCTACATGATACGACACTACACTAAACTATAATATACTACATGCTACTACACTACACTAGACACTGCTATACTACACTATACTATAATATACTACATGCTACTACACTACACTATACTGGACAATACTATACTACACTATACTATAATATACTACATGCTACACCACTACACTATACTACACCATACTATACTATGACACTCCACTATAATATACTACACCATACTATACTATACTGCATGATACGACACTCCACTATAATATACTACATGATACTACACTACACTATATTATAATATACCACAAGCTACTACACTACAATATGCTAGACAATGCTATACTACACTATACTATAATACACTACATGCTACTACACTACACGATACTGGACAATGCTATACCATAATGTACTACATGATACTACACTACGCTATACTATACTATACTACATGATACTACACAACACTATGCTATAGAGAATGCTATACTACACTATACTATAATATACTACATGCCACTGCACCACACTATACTAGACAATGCTATACCATAATGTACTACATGATACTACACAACACTATGCTATAGACAATGCTATACTACACAATACTATACTAGACTACATGCCACTACACCACACTATACTAGACACTACTATACTACACTATACTGTAAAATACTAAATGATACTACACTACGCTATACTATACTATACTACATGATACTACACAACACTATGCTATAGACAATGCTATACTACACTATACTATAATATACTACACGCCACTGCACCACACTATACTAGACACTGCTATACTACACTATACTATAATATACTACATGCTACTACACTACACTATACTAGACAATGCTATACTACACTTTGCTATAATATACTACATGATACTACACTGCAGTATACTATAAAATAATATACGCTATTCCCCTACTGTACGTCCCTAATGGTACCCTATTCCCCTACTGTACATCCCTAATGGCACCCTACATCCCTAATGGCACCCTATTCCCCTACTGTACATCCCTAATGGCACCCTACATCCCTAATGTCACCCTATTCCCCTACTGTACATCCCTAATGGCACCCTACATCCCTAATGGCACCCTATTCCCCTACTGTACATCCCTAATGGCACCCTACATCCCTAATGTCACCCTATTCCCCTACTGTACATCCCTAATGGCACCCTACATCCCTAATGGCACCCTACATCCCTAATGGCACCCTATTCCCCTACTGTACGTCCCTATTGGCACCCTACATCCCTAATGGCACCCTATTTCCCTACTGTACATCCCTAATGGCACCCTATTCCCCTACTGTACATCCCTAATGGCACCCTACATCCCTAATGGCACCCTATTCCCCTACTGTACATCCCTAATGGCACCCTATTCCCCTACTGTACGTCCCTATTGGCACCCTATTCCCCTACTGTACGTCCCTATTGGCACCCTATTCCCCTACTGTACGTCCCTATTGGCACCCTATTCCCCTACTGTACATCCCTAATGGCACCCTATTCCCCTACTGTACATCCCTAATGCCACCCTATTCCCCTACTGTACGTCCCTAATGGCACCCTATTCCCCTACTGTACATCCCTAATGCCACCCTATTCCCCTACTGTACGTCCCTAATGGCACCCTATTCCCCTACTGTACGTCCCTATTGGCACCCTATTCCCATACTGTACGTCCCTAATGGCACCCTATTCCCCTACTGTACATCCCTAATGGCACCCTACACCCCTAATGGCACCCTATTCCCCTACTGTACATCCCTATTGGCACCCTATTCCCCTACTGTCGTCCCTAATGGCACCCTATTCCCCTACTGTACATCCCTAATGGTACCCTATTCCCCTACTGTACATCCCTAATGCCACCCTACATCCCTAATGGCACCCTATTCCCCTACTGTACATCCCTAATGGCACCCTATTCCCCTACTGTACATCCCTAATGGCACCCTACATCCCTAATGGCACCCTATTCCCCTACTGTAAGTCCCTAATGGCACCCTATTCCCCTACTGTACATCCCTAATGCCACCCTACATCCCTAATGGCACCCTATTCCCCTACTGTACGTCCCTATTGGCACCCTAAATCCTTAATGGCACCCTATTCCCCTACTGTACGTCCCTAATGGCACCCTAAATCCCTAATGGCACCCTATTCCCCTACTGAACGTCCCTATTGGCACCCTAAATCCTTAATGGCACCCTATTCCCCTACTGTACGTCCCTAATGGCACCCTACATCCCTAATGGCACCCTATTCCCCTACTGTACATCCCTAATGGCACCCTATTCCCCTACTGTACATCCCTAATGGTACCCTACATCCCTAATGGCACCCTATTCCCCTACTGTACGTCCCTAATGGCACCCTATTCCCCTAATGTACATCCCGAATGGCACCCTAATCCCCTACTGTACATCCCTAATGGCACCCTACGTCCCTAATGGCACCCTATTCCCCTACTGTACATCCCTAATGGCACCCTACGTCCCTAATGGCACCCTAATCCCCTACTGTACATCCCTAATGGCACCCTACGTCCCTAATGGCACCCTATTCCCCTACTGTACATCCCTAATGGCACCCTACATCCCTAATGGCACCCTATTCCCCTACTGTACATCCCTAATGGCACCCTACATCCCTAATGGCACCCTATTCCCCTACTGTACATCCCTAATGGCACCCTACATCCCTAATGGCACCCTATTCCCCTACTGTACATCCCTAATGGCACCCTATTACATCCCTAATGACACCCTATTCCCCTACTGTACATCCCTAATGGCACCCATCCCTAATGGCACCCTATTCCCCTACTGTACATCCCTAATGGCACCCTACATCCCTAATGACACCCTATTCCCCTACTGTACATCCCTAATGGCACCCTACACCCCTAATGACACCCTATTCCCCTACTGTACATCCCTAATGGCACCCTACATCCCTAATGCACCTTATTCCCCTACTGTACGTCCCTATTGGCACCCTACACCCCTAATGGCACCCTATTTCACTACTGTACATCCCTAGTGGCACCCTACATCCCTAATGGCACCCTACATCCCTAATGGCACCCTATTCCCCTACTGTACATCACTAATGGTACCCTACATCCCTAATGGCACCCTATTTCACTACTGTACGTCCCTAATGGCACCCTATTCCCCTAATGTACATCCCGAATGGTACCCTAATCCCCTACTGTACATCCCTAATGGCACCCTACGTCCCTAATGGCACCCTATTCCCCTACTGTACATCCCTAATGGCACCCTACATCCCTAATGGCACCCTATACCATTGCTGTACATCTCTATTGGCACCCTATTCCACTACTGTACGTCCCTAATGGCACCCTATTCCCCTACTGTACATCCCTAGTGGCACCTTGCATCCCTAATGGCACCCTACATCCCTAATGGCACCCTATTCCCCTACTGTACATCCCTAATGGCACCCTATTCCCCTACTGTACATCCCTAATGGCACCCTACATCCCTAATGACACCCTATTCCCCAGAACCCTGGTCAAAAGTAGGGCTCTATGTGGAATAGGACCGTTTGGGACACCAGCTACGTACAACACTTCCTGTTGGTCTCATTCAGTCAGGCCCTCTGAAAGGGTCCATATGAAAATACGTTGCTGGAGACAGCCCTGTTCCTACCATCACATTGTCTTCAGACACCGTCCTGTTATTAGGGCACCATGAAATGGCTTTATGCTGCTCTCACTGATGTAATATGTGTCGATGATGAAGACCTGAAATGGCGGTGACTAAATAACAATCTTATTGAAGATTAATTATTTATTTCATATGTTTCCGTACTATATATGACCAGCTTCCCTTATTCCAGATCTAACAAGCTCATTCTGCTATTGACTGATAGCCCTAATGGCAGATCTAACAAGCTCATTCTGCTATTGACTGATACTGTACAGGCAATCTAACACCCTCATCTGCTATTGACTGATAGCACGGGCAGATCTAACAAGCTCATTCTGCTATTGACTGATGGCACCGGGCAGATTAACAAGCTCATTCTGCTATTGACTGATGCGCAGGCAGATCTAACAAGCTCATTCTGCTATTGACTGATAGCGACAGGCAGATCTAACAGGCTCATTCTGCTATTGACATAGCGAAGGCATCTAACAAGCTCATTCCTATTGACTGAATGGATCTAACAAGCTCATTCTGCTATTGACTGATGCACCAGATTAACAAGCTCATTCTGCTATTGACTGATAGCGATGGGCAGATCTAACAAGCTCATTCTGCTATTGACTGATAGCGATGGGCAGATCTAACAAGCTCATTCTGCTATTGACTGATAGCCTACGGGCAGATCTAACAAGCTCATTCTGCTATTGACTGATAGCGACAGGCAGATCTAACAAGCTCATTCTGCTATTGACTGATGGCGATAGTCAGATCTAACAAGCTCATTCTGCTATTGACTGATGGCACAGGCAGATCTAACAAGCTCATTCTGCTATTGACTGATAGCATCCAGATCTAAAAGCTCATTCTGCTATTGACTGATCCGGGCAGATCTAACAAGCTCATTCTGCTATTGACTGATCCCTAATGGCAGATCTAACAAGCTCATTCTGGTATTGACTGATAGCGACAGGCAGATCTAACAAGCTCATTCTGCTATTGACTGATAGCGACAGGCAGTATTGTGGGTGACATCAACATCATTACCAGATAAAGGACACTAGCTCTTCTACTAATGCACCCATTCCCCTAATCTGTACATCAGGAAGAAAGACAACGCTATATGGTGGCTGTTTCAGACTAACACAGCCCAGAAGTCAAGGGGAGAGGCTGTTTCAGACTAACATAGCCCAGAAGTCAAGGGGAGAGGCTGTTTCAGACTAACATAGCCCAGAAGTCAAGGGGAAGGCTGTTTCAGACTAACATAGCCCAGAAGTCAAGGGGAGAGGCTGTTTCAGACTAACGTAGCCCAGAAGTCAAGGGGAGAGGCTGTTTCAGACTAACGTCAGAAGTCAAGGGGAGGGGCTGTTTCAGACTAACAGCCCAGAAGTCAAGGGGACCCTGTTTCAGACTAACATCAGCCCAGAAGTCAAGGGGAGGGGCTGTTTCAGACTAACGTAGCCCAGAAGTCAGGGGAGGGGTTGTTTCAGACATAGCCCAGAAGTCAAGGGGAGGGGCTGTTTCAGACTAACGTAGCCCAGAAGTCAAGGGAAGGGGCTGTTTCAGACTAACACAGCCCAGAAGTCAAGGGGAGAGGCTGTTTCAGACTAACATAGCCCAGAAGTCAAGGGGAGGGGCTGTTTCAGACTAACGTAGCCCAGAAGTCAAGGGGAGGGGCTGTTTCAGACTAACATAGCCCAGAAGTCAAGGGGAAGGGCTGTTTCAGACTAAAGCCCAGAAGTCAAGTGGAGGGGCTGTTTCAGACTAACATAGCCCAGAAGTCAAGGGGAGAGGCTGTTTCAGACTAACATAGCCCAGAAGTCAAGTGGAGGGGCTGTTTCAGACTAACATAGCCCAGAAGTCAAGTGGAGGGGCTGTTTCAGACTAACATAGCCCAGAAGTCAAGTGGAGGGGCTGTTTCAGACTAACATAGCCCAGAAGTCAAGTGGAGGGGCTGTTTCAGACTAACATAGCCCAGAAGTCAAGGGGAGGGGCTGTTTCAGACTAACATAGCCCAGAAGTCAAGTGGAGGGGCTGGTTCAGACTAACATAGCCCATAAGTCAAGTGGAGGGGCTGGTTCAGACTAACATAGCCCATAAGTCAAGGGAGAGGCTGTTTCAGACTAACGTAGCCCAGAAGTCAAGGGGAGAGGCTGTTTCAGACTAACGTAGCCCAGAAGTCCTGTTTCAGACTAACGTGGCCCAGAAGTGGAGAGGCTGTTTCAGACTAACATAGCCCATAAGTCAAGTGGAGAGGCTGTTTCAGACTAACATAGCCCAGAAGTCAAGTGGAGAGGCTGTTTCAGACGAACGAGCCCAGAAGTCAAGGGGAGAGGCTGTTTCAGACTAACATAGCCCATAAGTCAAGTGGAGAGGCTGTTTCAGACTAACATAGCCCAGAAGTCAAGTGGAGAGGCTGTTTCAGACTAACGTAGCCCAGAAGTCAAGGTGGAGAGGCTGTTTCAGACTAACATAGCCCATAAGTCAAGGGGAGAGGCTGTTTTAGACTAACATAGCCCATAAGTCAAGGGGAGAGGCTGTTTCAGACTAACATAGCCCAGAAGTCAAGTGGAGAGGCTGTTTCAGACTAACACAGCCCAGAAGTCAAGGGGAGAGGCTGTTTCAGACTAACATAGCCCATAAGTCAAGTGGAGGCTGTTTTAGACTGGCCCAGCCCAGAAGTCAAGGGAGAGGCTGTTTCAGACTAACATAGCCCAGAAGTCAAGGGAGAGGCTGTTTCAGACTAACATAGCCCAGAAGTCAAGTGGAGAGGCTGTTTCAGACTAACATAGCCCATAAGTCAAGTGGAGAGGCTGTTTCAGACTAACGTAGCCCAGAATTCAATGGGAGGGGCTGTTTCAGACTAACATAGCCCAGAAGTCAAGTGGAGGGGCTGTTTCAGACTAACGTAGCCCAGAAGTTAAGGGGAGAGGCTGTTTCAGACGAACAGCCCAGAAGTCAAGGGGAGAGGCTGTTTCAGACTAACGTAGCCCAGAATTCAAGGGGAGGGGCTGTTTCAGACGAACAGCCCAGAAGTCAAGGGGAGAGGCTGTTTCAGACTAACGTAGCCCAGAATTCAAGGGGAGAGGCTGTTTCAGACTAACGTAGCCCAGAAGTCAAGGGGAGGGGCTGTTTCAGACTAACATAGCCCAGAAGTCAATGGAAGGGGCTGTTTCAGACTAACGTAGTCCAGAAGTCAAGTGGAGGGGCTGTTTCAGACTAACATAGCCCAGAAGTCAAGGGGAGGGCTGTTTCAGACTAACGTAGCCCAGAAGTCAAGGGGAGGGGCTGTTTCAGACTAAACAGCCCAGAAGTCAAGGGGAGGGGCTGTTTCAGACTAACATAGCCCAGAAGTCAAGTGGAGGGGCTGTTTCAGACTAACATAGCCCAGAAGTCAAGTGGAGGGGCTGTTTCAGACTAACATAGCCCAGAAGTCAAGTGGAGGGGCTGTTTCAGACTAACATAGCCCAGAAGTCAAGGGGAGGGGCTGTTTCAGACTAACATAGCCCAGAAGTCAAGTGGAGGGGCTGTTTCAGACTAACATAGCCCATAAGTCAAGTGGAGGGGCTGGTTCAGACTAACATAGCCCATAAGTCAAGGGGAGAGGCTGTTTCAGACTAACGTAGCCCAGAAGTCAAGGGGAGAGGCTGTTTCAGACTAACGTAGCCCAGAAGTCAAGGGGAGAGGCTGTTTCAGACTAACGTGGCCCAGAAGTCAAGGGGAGAGGCTGTTTCAGACTAACATAGCCCATAAGTCAAGTGGAGAGGCTGTTTTAGACTAACATAGCCCAGAAGTCAAGTGGAGAGGCTGTTTCAGACTAACGTAGCCCAGAAGTCAAGGGGAGAGGCTGTTTCAGACTAACATAGCCCATAAGTCAAGTGGAGAGGCTGTTTCAGACTAACATAGCCCAGAAGTCAAGTGGAGAGGCTGTTTCAGACTAACGTAGCCCAGAAGTCAAGGGGAGAGGCTGTTTCAGACTAACATAGCCCAGAAGTCAAGTGGAGAGGCTGTTTCAGACTAACGTAGCCCAGAAGTCAAGGGGAGAGGCTGTTTCAGACTAACATAGCCCAGAAGTCAAGGGGAGAGGCTGTTTCAGACTAACATAGCCCAGAAGTCAAGGGAGGGGTTGTTTCAGACTAACAGCCCAGAAGTCAAGGGGAGAGGCTGTTTCAGACTAACACAGTCCAGAAGTCAAGGGGAGAGGCTGTTTCAGACTAACGTAGCCCAGAAGTCAAGTGGAGGGGCTGTTTCAGACTAACACAGCCCAGAAGTCAAGTGGAGGGGCTGTTTCAGACTAACATAGCCCAGAAGTCAAGGGGAGGGGCTGTTTCAGACTAACATAGCCCAGAAGTCAAGTGGAGGGGCTGTTTCAGACTAACATAGCCCATAAGTCAAGGGAGAGGCTGTTTCAGACTAACAGCCCAGAAGTCAAGGGGAGAGGCTGTTTCAGACTAACACAGCCCAGAAGTCAAGGGGAGAGGCTGTTTCAGACTAACGTAGCCCAGAAGTCAAGGGGAGAGGCTGTTTCAGACTAACGTGGCCCAGAAGTCAAGGGGAGAGGCTGTTTCAGACTAACGTAGCCCAGAAGTCAAGGGAGGGGCTGTTTCAGACTAACGTAGCCCAGAAGTCAAGGGGAGAGGCTGTTTCAGACTAACGTAGCCCAGAAGTCAAGGGGAGAGGCTGTTTCAGACTAACATAGCCCAGAAGTCAAGGGGAGGGGCTGTTTCAGACTAACATAGCCCAGAATTCAAGGGGAGAGGCTGTTTCAGACTAACAGCCCAGAAGTCAAGGGGAGGGGCTGTTTCAGACTAACGTAGCCCAGAAGTCAAGGGGAGGGGCTGTTTCAGACTAACATAGCCCAGAAGTCAAGGGGAGAGGCTGTTTCAGACTAACGTAGCCCAGAAGTCAAGGGGAGAGGCTGTTTCAGACTAACAGCCCAGAAGTCAAGGGGAGGGGCTGTTTCAGACTAACATAGCCCAGAAGTCAAGGGGAGAGGCTGTTTCAGACTAACATAGCCCAGAAGTCAAGGGGAGGGGTTGTTTCAGACTAACATAGCCCAGAAGTCAAGGGGAGGGGCTGTTTCAGACTAACATAGCCCAGAAGTCAAGGGGAGAGGCTGTTTCAGACTAACATAGCCCAGAAGTCAAGGGGAGGGGCTGTTTCAGACTAACACAGCCCAGAAGTCAAGGGGAGAGGCTGTTTCAGACTAACGTAGCCCAGAAGTCAAGGGGAGAGGCTGTTTCAGACTAACATAGCCCAGAAGTCAAGGGGAGGGGCTGTTTCAGACTAACGTAGCCCAGAAGTCAAGGGGAGAGGCTGTTTCAGACTAACGTAGCCCAGAAGTCAAGGGGAGGGGCTGTTTCAGACTAACATAGCCCAGAAGTCAAGGGGAGGGGCTGTTTCAGACTACAGCCCAGAAGTCAAGGGGAGGGGTTGTTTCAGACTAACATAGCCCAGAAGTCAAGGGGAGGGGCTGTTTCAGACTAACGTAGCCCAGAAGTCAAGGGAAGGGGCTGTTTCAGACTAACACAGCCCAGAAGTCAAGGGGAGAGGCTGTTTCAGACTAACATAGCCCAGAAGTCAAGGGGAGGGGCTGTTTCAGACTAACGTAGCCCAGAAGTCAAGGGGAGGGGCTGTTTCAGACTAACATAGCCCAGAAGTCAAGGGGAGGGCTGTTTCAGACTAACAGCCCAGAAGTCAAGTGGAGGGGCTGTTTCAGACTAACATAGCCCAGAAGTCAAGGGAGAGGCTGTTTCAGACTAACATAGTCCAGAAGTCAAGTGGAGGGGCTGTTTCAGACTAACACAGTCCAGAAGTCAAGTGGAGGGGCTGTTTCAGACTAACATAGCCCAGAAGTCAAGTGGAGGGGCTGTTTCAGACTAACATAGCCCAGAAGTCAAGGGGAGGGGCTGTTTCAGACTAACATAGCCCAGAAGTCAAGTGGAGGGCTGTTTCAGACTAACATAGCCCAGAAGTCAAGTGGAGGGGCTGTTTCAGACTAACATAGCCCAGAAGTCAAGGGGAGAGGCTGTTTCAGACTAACGTAGCCCAGAAGTCAAGGGGAGAGGCTGTTTCAGACTAACACAGCCCAGAAGTCAAGGGGAGAGGCTGTTTCAGACTAACAGCCCAGAAGTCAAGGGGAGAGGCTGTTTCAGACTAACATAGCCCAGAAGTCAAGTGGAGAGGCTGTTTCAGACTAACATAGCCCAGAAGTCAAGTGGAGAGGCTGTTTCAGACTAACAGCCCAGAAGTCAAGGGGAGAGGCTGTTTCAGACTAACATAGCCCAGAAGTCAAGTGGAGGGGCTGTTTCAGACTAACATAGCCCAGAAGTCAAGTGGAGAGGCTGTTTCAGACTAACGTAGCCCAGAAGTCAAGGGAGAGGCTGTTTCAGACTAACATAGCCCAGAAGTCAAGTGGAGAGGCTGTTTCAGACTAACAGTCCAGAAGTCAAGGGGAGAGGCTGTTTCAGACTAACATAGCCCAGAAGTCAAGGGGAGAGGCTGTTTCAGACTAACATAGCCCAGAAGTCAAGGGGAGGGGCTGTTTCAGACTAACACAGCCCAGAAGTCAAGGGGAGAGGCTGTTTCAGACTAACGTAGCCCAGAAGTCAAGGGGAGAGGCTGTTTCAGACTAACGTAGCCCAGAAGTCAAGTGGAGGGGCTGTTTCAGACTAACACAGCCCAGAAGTCAAGGGAGGGGCTGTTTCAGACTAACACAGTCCAGAAGTCAAGGGGAGGGGCTGTTTCAGACTAACATAGCCCAGAAGTCAAGTGGAGGGGCTGTTTCAGACTAACATAGCCCATAAGTCAAGGGGAGAGGCTGTTTCAGACGAACAGCCCAGAAGTCAAGTGGAGAGGCTGTTTCAGACTAACGTAGCCCAGAAGTCAAGGGGAGAGGCTGTTTCAGACTAACAGCCCAGAAGTCAAGGGGAGAGGCTGTTTCAGACTAACACAGCCCAGAAGTCAAGGGGAGAGGCTGTTTCAGACTAACGTAGCCCAGAAGTCAAGGGGAGGGGCTGTTTCAGACTAACGTAGCCCAGAAGTCAAGGGGAGGCTGTTTCAGACTAACGTAGCCCAGAAGTCAAGGGGAGAGGCTGTTTCAGACTAACAGCCCAGAAGTCAAGGGGAGGGGCTGTTTCAGACTAACGTAGCCCAGAAGTCAAGGGGAGAGGCTGTTTCAGACTAACATAGCCCAGAAGTCAAGGGGAGGGGCTGTTTCAGACTAACACAGCCCAGAAGTCAAGGGGAGGAGGCTGTTTCAGACTAACGTAGCCCAGAAGTCAAGGGGAGAGGCTGTTTCAGACTAACATAGCCCAGAAGTCAAGGGAGGGGCTGTTTCAGACTAACACAGCCCAGAAGTCAAGGGGAGAGGCTGTTTCAGACTAACACAGCCCAGAAGTCAAGGGGAGGGGCTGTTTCAGACTAACGTAGCCCAGAAGTCAAGGGGAGAGGCTGTTTCAGACTAACGTAGCCCAGAAGTCAAGGGGAGGGGCTGTTTCAGACTAACATAGCCCAGAAGTCAAGGGGAGGGGCTGTTTCAGACTAACATAGCCCAGAAGTCAAGGGAGGGGCTGTTTCAGACTAACAGTCCATAAGTCAAGGGGAGGGGCTGTTTCAGACTAACGTAGCCCAGAAGTCAAGGGGAGAGGCTGTTTCAGACTAACACAGCCCAGAAGTCAAGGGGAGAGGCTGTTTCAGACTAACGTAGCCCAGAAGTCAAGGGGAGAGGCTGTTTCAGACTAACGTAGCCCAGAAGTCAAGGGGAGGGGCTGTTTCAGACTAACGTAGCCCAGAAGTCAAGGGAGGGGCTGTTTCAGACTAACGTAGCCCAGAAGTCAAGGGGAGAGGCTGTTTCAGACTAACAGCCCAGAAGTCAAGGGGGAGAGGCTGTTTCAGACTAACACAGCCCAGAAGTCAAGTGGAGAGGCTGTTTCAGACTAACACAGCCCAGAAGTCAAGGGGAGGGGCTGTTTCAGACTAACATAGCCCAGAAGTCAAGGGGAGGGGCTGTTTCAGACTAACGTAGCCCAGAAGTCAAGTGGAGGGGCTGTTTCAGACTAACATAGCTCAGAAGTCAAGGGGAGAGGCTGTTTCAGACAAACGTAGCCCAGAAGTCAAGGGGAGAGGCTGTTTCAGACTAACGTAGCCCAGAAGTCAAGGGGAGGGGCTGTTTCAGACTAACGTAGCCCAGAAGTCAAGGGGAGGGGCTGTTTCAGACTAACATAGCCCAGAAGTCAAGGGGAGGGGCTGTTTCAGACTAACATAGCCCAGAAGTCAAGGGAGAGGCTGTTTCAGACTAACAGCCCAGAAGTCAAGGGGAGAGGCTGTTTCAGACTAACACAGCCCAGAATTCAAGGGGAGGGGCTGTTTCAGACTAACATAGTCCAGAAGTCAAGGGAGGAGGCTGTTTCAGACTAACGTAGCCCAGAAGTCAAGGGGAGGGCTGTTTCAGACGAACAGCCCAGAAGTCAAGGGGAGAGGCTGTTTCAGACTAACCGTAGCCCAGAATTCAAGGGGAGGGCTGTTTCAGACTAACGTAGCCCAGAAGTCAAGGGGAGGGGCTGTTTCAGACTAACATAGCCCAGAAGTCAAGTGGAGGGGCTGTTTCAGACTAACGTAGCCCAGAAGTCAAGGGGAGAGGCTGTTTCAGACTAAACAGCCCAGAAGTCAAGGGGAGAGGCTGTTTCAGACTAACGTAGCCCAGAAGTCAAGGGGAGGGGCTGTTTCAGACTAAACAGCCCAGAAGTCAAGGGGAGAGGCTGTTTCAGACTAATGTAGCCCAGAAGTCAAGGGAGAGGCTGTTTCAGACTAACAGCCCAGAAGTCAAGGGGAGGGGCTGTTTCAGACTAACACAGTCCAGAAGTCAATGGGGGGCTGTTTCAGACTAACGTAGCCCAGAAGTCAAGTGGAGGGGCTGTTTCAGACTAACATAGCCCAGAAGTCAAGGGGAGAGGCTGTTTCAGACTAACAGCCCAGAATTCAAGGGGAGGGGCTGTTTCAGACTAACAGCCCAGAAGTCAAGGGGAGAGGCTGTTTCAGACTAACATAGCCCAGAAGTCAAGTGGAGGGGCTGTTTCAGACTAACATAGCCCAGAAGTCAAGGGGAGGGGCTGTTTCAGACTAACATAGCCCAGAAGTCAAGTGGAGGGGCTGTTTCAGACTAACATAGCCCAGAAGTCAAGGGGAGGGGCTGTTTCAGACTAACATAGCCCAGAAGTCAAGTGGAGGGGCTGTTTCAGACTAACATAGCCCATAAGTCAAGTGGAGGGGCTGGTTCAGACTAACATAGCCCATAAGTCAAGGGGAGAGGCTGTTTCAGACTAACGTAGCCCAGAAGTCAAGGGGAGAGGCTGTTTCAGACTAACGTAGCCCAGAAGTCAAGGGGAGAGGCTGTTTCAGACTAACGTGGCCCAGAAGTCAAGGGGAGAGGCTGTTTCAGACTAACATAGCCCATAAGTCAAGTGGAGAGGCTGTTTTCAGACTAACATAGCCCAGAAGTCAAGTGGAGAGGCTGTTTCAGACTAACAGTCCAGAAGTCAAGGGGAGAGGCTGTTTCAGACTAACATAGCCCATAAGTCAAGTGGAGAGGCTGTTTTCAGACTAACATAGCCCAGAAGTCAAGTGGAGAGGCTGTTTCAGACTAACGTAGCCCAGAAGTCAAGGGGAGAGGCTGTTTCAGACTAACATAGCCCAGAAGTCAAGGGGAGAGGCTGTTTCAGACTAACGTAGCCCAGAAGTCAAGGGGAGAGGCTGTTTCAGACTAACATAGCCCAGAAGTCAAGGGGAGAGGCTGTTTCAGACTAACATAGCCCAGAAGTCAAGGGGAGGGGCTGTTTCAGACTAACACAGCCCAGAAGTCAAGGGGAGAGGCTGTTTCAGACTAACACAGCCCAGAAGTCAAGGGGAGAGGCTGTTTCAGACTAACGTAGCCCAGAAGTCAAGTGGAGGGGCTGTTTCAGACTAACACAGCCCAGAAGTCAAGTGGAGGGGCTGTTTCAGACTAACATAGCCCAGAAGTCAAGGGAGGGGCTGTTTCAGACTAACATAGCCCAGAAGTCAAGGGAGGGGCTGTTTCAGACTAACATAGCCCATAAGTCAAGGGGAGAGGCTGTTTCAGACGAACAGCCCAGAAGTCAAGTGGAGAGGCTGTTTCAGACTAACGTAGCCCAGAAGTCAAGGGGAGAGGCTGTTTCAGACTAACGTAGCCCAGAAGTCAAGGGGAGAGGCTGTTTCAGACTAACGTGGCCCAGAAGTCAAGGGGAGAGGCTGTTTCAGACTAACGTAGCCCAGAAGTCAAGGGGAGGGGCTGTTTCAGACTAACGTAGCCCGGAAGTCAGGGGAGAGGCTGTTTCAGACTAACGTAGCCCAGAAGTCAAGGGGAGAGGCTGTTTCAGACTAACAGCCCAGAAGTCAAGGGAGGGGCTGTTTCAGACTAACATAGCCCAGAAGTCAAGGGGAGAGGCTGTTTCAGACTAACATAGCCCAGAAGTCAAGGGGAGGGGTTGTTTCAGACTAACAGCCCAGAAGTCAAGGGAGAGGCTGTTTCAGACTAACGTAGCCCAGAAGTCAAGGGGAGAGGCTGTTTCAGACTAACATAGCCCAGAAGTCAAGGGGAGGGGCTGTTTCAGACTAACAGCCCAGAAGTCAAGGGAGAGGCTGTTTCAGACTAACGTAGCCCAGAAGTCAAGGGGAGGGGCTGTTTCAGACTAACGTAGCCCAGAAGTCAAGGGAGGGGCTGTTTCAGACTAACGTAGCCCAGAAGTCAAGGGGAGGGGCTGTTTCAGACTAACATAGCCCAGAAGTCAAGGGGAGGGGCTGTTTCAGACTAACATAGCCCAGAAGTCAAGTGGAGGGGCTGTTTCAGACTAACATAGCCCATAAGTCAAGGGGAGGGGCTGTTTCAGACTAACGTAGCCCAGAAGTCAAGGGGAGAGGCTGTTTCAGACGAACAGCCCAGAAGTCAAGGGGAGAGGCTGTTTCAGACTAACGTAGCCCAGAAGTCAAGGGGAGAGGCTGTTTCAGACTAACGTAGCCCAGAATTCAAGGGGAGGGGCTGTTTCAGACTAACGTAGCCCAGAAGTCAAGTGGAGGGGCTGTTTCAGACTAACGTAGCCCAGAAGTCAAGGGGAGAGGCTGTTTCAGACGAACAGCCCAGAAGTCAAGGGGAGAGGCTGTTTCAGACTAACGTAGCCCAGAAGTCAAGTGGAGAGGCTGTTTCAGACGAACGTAGCCCAGAAGTCAAGGGGAGGGGCTGTTTCAGACTAACATAGCCCAGAAGTCAAGGGGAGGGGCTGTTTCAGACTAACGTAGCCCAGAAGTCAAGTGGAGAGGCTGTTTCAGACTAACATAGCCCAGAAGTCAAGGGGAGAGGCTGTTTCAGACAAACGTAGCCCAGAAGTCAAGGGGAGAGGCTGTTTCAGACTAACGTAGCCCAGAAGTCAAGGGGAGGGGCTGTTTCAGACTAACGTAGCCCAGAATTCAATGGGAGGGGCTGTTTCAGACTAACATAGCCCAGAAGTCAAGGGGAGGGGCTGTTTCAGACTAACATAGCCCAGAAGTCAAGGGGAGAGGCTGTTTCAGACTAACGTAGCCCAGAATTCAAGGGGAGAGGCTGTTTCAGACTAACATAGCCCAGAATTCAAGGGGAGGGGCTGTTTCAGACTAACATAGCCCAGAAGTCAAGCGGAGAGGCTGTTTCAGACTAACGTAGCCCAGAATTCAAGGGGAGGTGCTGTTTCAGACTAACAGCCCAGAAGTCAAGGGGAGAGGCTGTTTCAGACTAACACAGCCCAGAAGTCAAGGGGAGAGGCTGTTTCAGACTAACAGCCCAGAAGTCAAGGGAGGGGCTGTTTCAGACTAACATAGCCCAGAAGTCAAGGGGAGAGGCTGTTTCAGACTAACATAGCCCAGAAGTCAAGGGGAGGGGTTGTTTCAGACTAACATAGCCCAGAAGTCAAGGGGAGAGGCTGTTTCAGACTAACGTAGCCCAGAAGTCAAGGGGAGGGGCTGTTTCAGACTAACATAGCCCAGAAGTCAAGGGGAGGGGCTGTTTCAGACTAACGTAGCCCAGAAGTCAAGGGAGAGGCTGTTTCAGACTAACGTAGCCCAGAAGTCAAGGGGAGGGCTGTTTCAGACTAACGTAGCCCAGAAGTCAAGGGGAGAGGCTGTTTCAGACTAACGTAGCCCAGAAGTCAAGGGGAGGGGCTGTTTCAGACTAACATAGCCCAGAAGTCAAGGGGAGGGGCTGTTTCAGACTAACATAGCCCAGAAGTCAAGTGGAGGGGCTGTTTCAGACTAACATAGCCCATAAGTCAAGGGGAGGGGCTGTTTCAGACTAACGTAGCCCAGAAGTCAAGGGGAGAGGCTGTTTCAGACGAACAGCCCAGAAGTCAAGGGGAGAGGCTGTTTCAGACTAACGTAGCCCAGAAGTCAAGGGAGAGGCTGTTTCAGACCAACGTAGCCCAGAATTCAAGGGGAGGGGCTGTTTCAGACTAACGTAGCCCAGAAGTCAAGTGGAGGGGCTGTTTCAGACTAACGTAGCCCAGAAGTCAAGGGGAGAGGCTGTTTCAGACTAACAGCCCAGAAGTCAAGGGAGAGGCTGTTTCAGACTAACGTAGCCCAGAAGTCAAGTGGAGAGGCTGTTTCAGACTAACGTAGCCCAGAAGTCAAGGGGAGGGGCTGTTTCAGACTAACATAGCCCAGAAGTCAAGGGGAGGGGCTGTTTCAGACTAACGTAGCCCAGAAGTCAAGTGGAGGGGCTGTTTCAGACTAACATAGCTCAGAAGTCAAGGGGAGAGGCTGTTTCAGACAAACGTAGCCCAGAAGTCAAGGGGAGAGGCTGTTTCAGACTAACGTAGCCCAGAATTCAAGGGGAGGGGCTGTTTCAGACTAACGTAGCCCAGAATTCAATGGGAGGGGCTGTTTCAGACTAACATAGCCCAGAAGTCAAGGGGAGGGGCTGTTTCAGACTAACATAGCCCAGAAGTCAAGGGGAGAGGCTGTTTCAGACTAACGTAGCCCAGAATTCAAGGGGAGAGGCTGTTTCAGACTAACATAGCCCAGAATTCAAGGGGAGGGGCTGTTTCAGACTAACATAGCCCAGAAGTCAAGCGGAGAGGCTGTTTCAGACTAACGTAGCCCAGAATTCAAGGGGAGGTGCTGTTTCAGACTAACAGCCCAGAAGTCAAGGGGAGAGGCTGTTTCAGACTACCGTAGCCCAGAAGTCAAGGGGAGGGGCTGTTTCAGACTAACGTAGCCCAGAATTCAAGGGGAGGGGCTGTTTCAGACTAACATAGCCCAGAAGTCAAGTGGAGGGGCTGTTTCAGACTAACGTAGCCCAGAAGTTAAGGGGAGAGGCTGTTTCAGACTAACAGCCCAGAAGTCAAGGGGAGAGGCTGTTTCAGACTAACGTAGCCCAGAATTCAAGGGGAGGGGCTGTTTCAGACTAACAGCCCAGAAGTCAAGGAGAGGCTGTTTCAGACTAATGTAGCCCAGAAGTCAAGGGGAGAGGCTGTTTCAGACTAACGTAGCCCAGAAGTCAAGGGGAGGGGCTGTTTCAGACTAACATAGCCCAGAAGTCAATGGAAGGGGCTGTTTCAGACTAACGTAGCCCAGAAGTCAAGTGGAGGGGCTGTTTCAGACTAACATAGCCCAGAAGTCAAGGGAGAGGCTGTTTCAGACTAACGTAGCCCAGAATTCAAGGGGAGGGGCTGTTTCAGACGAACAGCCCAGAAGTCAAGGGGAGAGGCTGTTTCAGACTAATGTAGCCCAGAAGTCAAGGGGAGAGGCTGTTTCAGACTAACGTAGCCCAGAATTCAAGGGGAGGGGCTGTTTCAGACGAACAGCCCAGAAGTCAAGGGAGAGGCTGTTTCAGACTAACGTAGCCCAGAAGTCAAGGGGAGAGGCTGTTTCAGACTAACGTAGCCCAGAATTCAAGGGGAGGGGCTGTTTCAGACTAACGTAGCCCAGAAGTCAAGTGGAGGGGCTGTTTCAGACTAACGTAGCCCAGAAGTCAAGGGGAGAGGCTGTTTCAGACTAACAGCCCAGAAGTCAAGGGGAGAGGCTGTTTCAGACTAACGTAGCCCAGAAGTCAAGTGGAGAGGCTGTTTCAGACTAACGTAGCCCAGAATTCAAGGGGAGGGGCTGTTTCAGACTAACGTAGCCCAGAAGTCAAGTGGAGAGGCTGTTTCAGACTAACTGTAGCCCAGAATTCAAGGGGAGGGGCTGTTTCAGACTAACGTAGCCCAGAATTCAATGGGAGGGGCTGTTTCAGACTAACATAGCCCAGAAGTCAAGGGGAGGGGCTGTTTCAGACTAACATAGCCCAGAAGTCAAGGGGAGAGGCTGTTTCAGACTAACGTAGCCCAGAATTCAAGGGGAGAGGCTGTTTCAGACTAACATAGCCCAGAATTCAAGGGGAGGGGCTGTTTCAGACTAACATAGCCCAGAAGTCAAGCGGAGAGGCTGTTTCAGACTAACGTAGCCCAGAATTCAAGGGGAGGGGCTGTTTCAGACGAACAGCCCAGAAGTCAAGGGGAGAGGCTGTTTCAGACTACCGTAGCCCAGAATTCAAGGGGAGGGGCTGTTTCAGACTAACGTAGCCCAGAATTCAAGGGGAGGGGCTGTTTCAGACTCACATAGCCCAGAAGTCAAGTGGAGGGGCTGTTTCAGACTAACGTAGCCCAGAAGTTAAGGGAGAGGCTGTTTCAGACAACAGCCCAGAAGTCAAGGGAGAGGCTGTTTCAGACTAACGTAGCCCAGAATTCAAGGGGAGGGGCTGTTTCAGACGAACAGCCCAGAAGTCAAGGGGAGAGGCTGTTTCAGACTAATGTAGCCCAGAAGTCAAGGGGAGAGGCTGTTTCAGACTAACGTAGCCCAGAAGTCAAGGGGAGGGGCTGTTTCAGACTAACATAGCCCAGAAGTCAATGGAAGGGGCTGTTTCAGACTAACGTAGCCCAGAAGTCAAGTGGAGGGGCTGTTTCAGACTAACATAGCCCAGAAGTCAAGGGGAGAGGCTGTTTCAGACTAACGTAGCCCAGAATTCAAGGGGAGGGGCTGTTTCAGACGAACAGCCCAGAAGTCAAGGGGAGAGGCTGTTTCAGACTAACGTAGCCCAGAAGTCAAGGGGAGAGGCTGTTTCAGACTAACGTAGCCCAGAATTCAAGGGGAGGGGCTGTTTCAGACGAACAGCCCAGAAGTCAAGGGGAGAGGCTGTTTCAGACTAACGTAGCCCAGAAGTCAAGGGGAGTGGCTGTTTCAGACTAACATAGCCCAGAAGTCTTGGGGTGGGGTTGTTTCAGACGAACAGCCCAGAAGTCAAGGGGAGAGGCTGTTTCAGACTAACGTAGCCCAGAAGTCAAGGGGAGAGGCTGTTTCAGACTAACGTAGCCCAGAAGTCAAGGGGAGAGGCTGTTTCAGACTAACGTAGCCCAGAAGTCAAGGGGAGGGGCTGTTTCAGACTAACAGCCCAGAAGTCAAGGGGAGAGTCTGTTTCAGACTAACAGCCCAGAAGTCAAGGGGAGAGGCTGTTTCAGACTAACAGCCCAGAAGTCAAGGGAGGGGCTGTTTCAGACTAACAGCCCAGAAGTCAAGCGGAGAGGCTGTTTCAGACTAACATAGCCCAGAAGTCAAGGGAGAGGCTGTTTCAGACTAACAGCCCAGAAGTCAAGCGGAGAGGCTTACATACTTCTCTCAGTGTTCTGGCCAAGAATCCTGACTGAGCAGAGGGACTCTTCTGTCCTCTGGAATCAGCATTCTGGACAATAAGACAATCTGAGTGCTTATGGACGCCCTCGTCAACGTCCTCTTTGTTTGTCTCAATATGCTGCCTGTTCTGCTCTGATCCTGGTTATTATTTGCATGCTACTTTCCATCCCGGGGCCCTTCAGTGTGGCCTCTGTCAGTATGGGCCCTTTGATTCACTAACCAAAGACGCCTCTGTTTTGTTCCAAGCATCTTAACCATTTTTTCGTAATGAAAATTCATAAGTCGAAATATCTGCATAACTTTCGAGACAGACGCAATACAAATATTTGTTCTTTACATTGGAAAGGTACATTCCTTCTGAAAGGTCCTCTCTGTGATTCTAACAGTGGATGAGGACGGTTGTTCCTCACGTTCGTCATCTCATGATCACATAGAAAGGTTCCAGGAGAATTGTTCCGTAATGGTTCTCAGAATGATTTCCTTTGTGTTTCCAGGTGATAATGTGTTGCTACTTAACCTCAACATTCTCAAAGTAGTGTTGATGTTTTTCTATCTGTATTTCACAATCACACTTCTTCATCTTACTCTTATCATTCACTATCTATTACGTTCAATGTTAACTTTCTTCTAGACCAACCACAACTTTCTGATGTGTGATATGTGTCACCCAACAGTAATGACAATAAAGGAAACTCTGTTCTCACCGGCCCATAAACAGTGGAGAGTGGCCACTGTTATGATGTCTGCTTAAAGGGACAATCTGGGATTCATGGCTGTCTGTTTGCTGTAGTACCTGTCTGTCTACTGTAGTACCTGTCTGTCTACTGTAGTACCTGTCTGTCTACTGTAGTACCTGTCTGTCTGCTGTAGTACCTGTCTGTGCTGTAGCACCTGGAGGTCTGCTGTAGTACCTGGAGGTCTACTGTAGTACCTGTCTGTCTACTGTAGTACCTGTCTGTCTACTGTAGTACCTGTCTGTCTACTGTAGTACCTGTCTGCCTACTGTAGCACCTGTCTGTCGACTGTAGCACCTGTCTGTCGACTGTAGTACCTGTCTGTCTACTGTAGCACCTGTCTGTCTACTGTAGCACCTGTCTGTCTACTGTAGTACCTGTCTGTCTACTGTAGTACCTGTCTGTCTGCTGTAGTACCTGGAGGTCTACTGTAGCACCTGTCTGTCTACTGTAGTACCTGTCTGTCTACTGTAGCACCTGTCTGTCTACTGTAGCACCTGTCTGTCTACTGTAGCACCCGTCTGTCGACTGTAGTACCTGTCTGTCTACTGTAGTACCTGTCTGTCTACTGTAGTACCTGTCTGTTTACTGTAGCACCTGTCTGCCTACTGTAGCACCTGTCTGTCTACTGTAGTACCTGTCTGTCTACTGTAGTACCTGTCTGTCTACTGTAGCACCTGTCTGTCTACTGTAGTACCTGTCTGTCTACTGTAGCACCTGTCTGTCTACTGTAGCACCTGTCTGTCTACTGTGTACCTGTTTGTCTACTGTAGCACCTGTCTGTCTACTGTAGCACCTGTCTGTCTACTGTAGTACCTGTCTGTCTACTGTAGCACCTGTCTGTCTACTGTAGTACCTGTCTGTCTACTGTAGCACCTGTCTGTCTGCTGTAGTACCTGTCTGTCTACTGTAGTACCTGTCTGTCTACTGTAGCACCTGTCTGTCTACTGTAGTACCTGTCTGTCTACTCTAGTACCTGTCTGTCTACTGTAGTACCTGTCTGTCTACTGTACCTGTCTGTCTACTGTAGTACCTGTCTGTCTACTGTAGTACCTGTCTGTCTACTGTAGTACCTGTCTGTCTACTGTAGTACCTGTCTGTCTACTGTAGTACCTGTCTGTCTACTGTAGTACCTGTCTGTCTACTGTAGTACCTGTCTGTCTACTGTAGTACCTGTCTGTCTACTGTAGTACCTGTCTGTCTACTGTAGTACCTGTCTGTCTACTGTACCTGTCTGTCTACTGTAGTACCTGTCTGTCTGTAGTACCTGTCTGTCTACTGTAGTACCTGTCTGTCTGCTGTAGTACCTGTCTGTCTGCTGTAGCACCTGTCTGTCTACTGTAGTACCTGTCTGTCTACTACCTGTCTGTCTACTGTAGTACCTGTCTGTCTACTACCTGTCTGTCTACTGTAGCACCTGTCTGTCTACTGTAGTACCTGTCTGTCTACTGTACCTGTCTGTCTACCTGTCTTTCTACTGTAGTACCTGTCTGTCTACTGTAGTACCTGTCTGTCTACTGTAGCACCTGTCTGTCTACTGTAGTACCTGTCTGTCTACTGTAGTACCTGTCTGTCTACTGTAGCACCTGTCTGTCTACTGTAGTACCTGTCTGTCTACTGTAGCACCTGTCTGTCTACTGTAGTACCTGTCTGTCTACTGTAGTACCTGTCTGCCTACTGTAGCACCTGTCTGTCTACTGTAGTACCTGTCTGTCTACTGTAGTACCTGTCTGTCTACTGTAGTACCTGTCTGTCTACTGTAGTACCTGTCTGTCTACTGTAGTACCTGTCTGTCTACTGTAGTACCTGTCTGTCTACTGTAGCACCTGTCTGTCTACTGTAGCACCTGTCTGTCTACTGTAGTACCTGTCTGTCTACTGTAGTACCTGTCTGTCTACTGTAGTACCTGTCTGTCTACTGTAGTACCTGTCTGTCTACTGTAGTACCTGTCTGTCTACTGTAGTACCTGTCTGTCTACTGTAGCACCTGTCTGTCTACTGTAGTACCTGTCTGTCTACTGTAGTACCTGTCTGTCTACTGTAGTACCTGTCTGTCTACTGTAGTACCTGTCTGTCTACTGTAGTACCTGTCTGTCTACTGTAGTACCTGTCTGTCTACTGTAGTACCTGTCTGTCTACTGAGTACCTGTCTGTCTACTGTCTGTCTAGTACCTGTCTGTCTGTAGTACCTGTCTGTCTACTGTAGTGTCTGTCTACTGTAGCACCTGTCTGTCTACTGTAGTACCTGTCTGTCTACTGTAGTACCTGTCTGTCTACTGTCTGTCTACTGTAGTACCTGTCTGTCTACTGTAACCTGTCTGTCTACTGTAGTACCTGTCTGTCTACTGTAGTACCTGTCTGTCTACTGTAGTACCTGTCTGTCTACTGTAGTACCTGTCTGTCTACTGTAGTACCTGTCTGTCTACTGTAGTACCTGTCTGTCTACTGTAGTACCTGTCTGTCTACTGTAGCACCTGTCTGTCTACTGTAGTTTACCTGTCTGTCTACTGTAGTACCTGTCTGCCTACTGTAGCACCTGTCTGTCTACTGTAGTACCTGTCTGTCTACTGTAGTACCTGTCTGTCTACTGTAGTACCTGTCTGTCTACTGTGCACCTGTCTGTCTACTGTAGTACCTGTCTGTCTACTGTAGTACCTGTCTGTCTACTGTAGCACCTGTCTGTCTACTGTAGCACCTGTCTGTCTACTGTAGTACCTGTCTGTCTACTCTAGTACCTGTCTACTGTAGTACCTGTCTGTCTACTGTAGTACCTGTCTGTCTACTGTAGTACCTGTCTGTCTACTGTAGTACCTGTCTGTCTACTGTAGCACCTGTCTGTCTACTGTAGTACCTGTCTGTCTACTGTAGCACCTGTCTGTCTACTGTAGCACCTGTCTGTCTACTGTAGCACCTGTCTGTCTACTGAGTACCTGTCTGTCTACTGTAGTACCTGTCTACTGTAGTACCTGTCTGTCTACTGTAGTACCTGTCTGTCTGCTGTAGTACCTGTCTGTCTACTGTAGTACCTGTCTACTGTAGTACCTGGAGTTCTTTTTGTCAACCATGTTTTTAGACAACAGTATGTTTGAATCACAGGCCTGTGATCTGGGTTTAAAGGCAGAGGCAATAGAATGTAGACAGCATTAACAGGGTGCATCGTTCCAGTATATGAGGTGACCAGTAACAGGTTGCTATTTGATAGAACAGGCATATCTCCTAAGATATAGTGCACATTCCGTTAAAGGGTTTCTTGGCCATTCCATGTTAATATATCCACCCACAGTAAATAGGCTGCATATTGTATCCAGACATAATGTCTCTGTCTCTCTGTGTCCTGTAAACAATGAGGCGATGCTTCCGTTGAAATTAACATACGTGTTGGAAGAAAGGCATGCTAGTTAAAGTTTTCATCAAAGGTACATTGAAGTTCTTTACAGTTTAATTTTGAGGAATGGTTCATGCTGAACCCTTCTACAACCCATTACAGTTTAATATATGAGGACTGTAGTTGGTAATACGATGCTGAACCCCTCTACAACCCTTTACAGTTTAATATATGAGGACTGTAGTTGGTAATACGATGCTGAACCCCTCTACAACCCTTTACAGTTTAATATATGAGGACTGTAGTTGGTAATACGATGCTGAACCCCTCTACAACCCTTTACAGTTTAATATATGAGGACTGTAGTTGGTAATACGATGCTGAACCCCTCTACAACCCTTTACAGTTTAATATATGAGGACTGTAGTTGGTAATACGATGCTGAACCCCTCTACAACCCTTTACAGTTTAATATATGAGGACTGTAGTTGGTAATACGATGCTGAACCCCTCTACAACCCTTTACAGTTTAATATATGAGGACTGTAGTTGGTAATACGATGCTGAACCCCTCTACAACCCTTTACAGTTTAATATATGAGGACTGTAGTTGGTAATACGATGCTGAACCCCTCTACAACCCTTTACAGTTTAATATATGAGGACTGTAGTTGGTAATACGATGCTGAACCCCTCTACAACCCTTTACAGTTTAATATATGAGGACTGTAGTTGGTAATACGATGCTGAACCCCTCTACAACCCTTTACAGTTTAATATATGAGGACTGTAGTTGGTAATACGATGCTGAACCCCTCTACAACCCTTTACAGTTTAATATATGAGGACTGTAGTTGGTAATACGATGCTGAACCCCTCTACAACCCTTTACAGTTTAATATATGAGGACTGTAGTTGGTAATACGATGCTGAACCCCTCTACAACCCTTTACAGTTTAATATATGAGGACTGTAGTTGGTAATACGATGCTGAACCCCTCTACAACCCTTTACAGTTTAATATATGAGGACTGTAGTTGGTAATACGATGCTGAACCCCTCTACAACCCTTTACAGTTTAATATATGAGGACTGTAGTTGGTAATACGATGCTGAACCCCTCTACAACCCTTTACAGTTTAATATATGAGGACTGTAGTTGGTAATACGATGCTGAACCCCTCTACAACCCTTTACAGTTTAATATATGAGGACTGTAGTTGGTAATACGATGCTGAACCCCTCTACAACCCTTTACAGTTTAATATATGAGGACTGTAGTTGGTAATACGATGCTGAACCCCTCTACAACCCTTTACAGTTTAATATATGAGGACTGTAGTTGGTAATACGATGCTGAACCCCTCTACAACCCTTTACAGTTTAATATATGAGGACTGTAGTTGGTAATACGATGCTGAACCCCTCTACAACCCTTTACAGTTTAATATATGAGGACTGTAGTTGGTAATACGATGCTGAACCCCTCTACAACCCTTTACAGTTTAATATATGAGGACTGTAGTTGGTAATACGATGCTGAACCCCTCTACAACCCTTTACAGTTTAATATATGAGGACTGTAGTTGGTAATACGATGCTGAACCCCTCTACAACCCTTTACAGTTTAATATATGAGGACTGTAGTTGGTAATACGATGCTGAACCCCTCTACAACCCTTTACAGTTTAATATATGAGGACTGTAGTTGGTAATACGATGCTGAACCCCTCTACAACCCTTTACAGTTTAATATATGAGGACTGTAGTTGGTAATACGATGCTGAACCCCTCTACAACCCTTTACAGTTTAATATATGAGGACTGTAGTTGGTAATACGATGCTGAACCCCTCTACAACCCTTTACAGTTTAATATATGAGGACTGTAGTTGGTAATACGATGCTGAACCCCTCTACAACCCTTTACAGTTTAATATATGAGGACTGTAGTTGGTAATACGATGCTGAACCCCTCTACAACCCTTTACAGTTTAATATATGAGGACTGTAGTTGGTAATACGATGCTGAACCCCTCTACAACCCTTTACAGTTTAATATATGAGGACTGTAGTTGGTAATACGATGCTGAACCCTTCTACAACCCTTTACAGTTTAATATATGAGGACTGTAGTTGGTAATACGATGCTGAACCCCTCTACAACCCTTTACAGTTTAATATATGAGGACTGTAGTTGGTCATGTCTTGTTATGTCTGTTCCCCTTTCTCTTACAACCCTTTACTAGTTGGTCTCTCTGCTGGTACAGTTTAATATATGAGGACTGTAGTTGGTTCGATCTGTCTCTACAACCCTTTACCTGAGGACTGTGTTAATACATCTGCCCTCTACAAACTAGGACTGTAGTTGGTAATCGATGCTCTTACAACCCACCTGTAGTTGTTCGATCTCTTACAACCCTTTACAGTTTAATATATGAGGACTGTAGTTGGTTTCTTTCTACAACCCTTTACAGTTTAATATATGAGGACTGTAGTTTTCAGTGTCTACAATTCTGTTTGTGTTTTTTGATACAACCCTTTACAGTTCGTAATTGCTTCCACCTTGTACCTGTCCTGTATGAGGATATGGTTAATACGATGCTGAACCCTCTACAACCCTTTACAGGAGGACTGTAGTTGGTAATACGATGCTGAACCCCTCTACAACCCTTTACAGTTTTTATGAGGACTGTAGTTGGTAAGAGGATTGAATGCCAACCCTTTACAGTTTAATTAAAGGACTCTAGTTTTCGATGTTAAAACCCTCTACAACCCTTTCAGTTTAATTATGAGGACTGTAGTTGGTAATACGATGCTGAACCCCCTACAACCCTACAACCCTGAACCCCTCTACAACCCTTTACAGTTTAATATATGAGGACTGTAGTTGGTAATACGATGCTGAACCCCTCTACAACCCTTTACAGTTTAATATATGAGGACTGTAGTTGGTAATACGATGCTGAACCCCTCTACAACCCTTTACAGTTTAATATATGAGGACTGTAGTTGGTAATACGATGCTGAACCCCTCTACAACCCTTTACAGTTTAATATATGAGGACTGTAGTTGGTAATACGATGCTGAACCCCTCTACAACCCTTTACAGTTTAATATATGAGGACTGTAGTTGGTAATACGATGCTGAACCCCTCTACAACCCTTTACAGTTTAATATATGAGGACTGTAGTTGGTAATACGATGCTGAACCCCTCTACAACCCTTTACAGTTTAATATATGAGGACTGTAGTTGGTAATACGATGCTGAACCCCTCTACAACCCTTTACAGTTTAATATATGAGGACTGTAGTTGGTAATACGATGCTGAACCCCTCTACAACCCTTTACAGTTTAATATATGAGGACTGTAGTTGGTAATACGATGCTGAACCCCTCTACAACCCTTTACAGTTTAATATATGAGGACTGTAGTTGGTAATACGATGCTGAACCCCTCTACAACCCTTTACAGTTTAATATATGAGGACTGTAGTTGGTAATACGATGCTGAACCCCTCTACAACCCTTTACAGTTTAATATATGAGGACTGTAGTTGGTAATACGATGCTGAACCCCTCTACAACCCTTTACAGTTTAATATATGAGGACTGTAGTTGGTAATACGATGCTGAACCCCTCTACAACCCTTTACAGTTTAATATATGAGGACTGTAGTTGGTAATACGATGCTGAACCCCTCTACAACCCTTTACAGTTTAATATATGAGGACTGTAGTTGGTAATACGATGCTGAACCCTTCTACAACCCATTACAGTTTAATATATGAGGACTGTAGTTGGTAATACGATGCTGAACCCCTCTACAACCCTTTACAGTTTAATATATGAGGACTGTAGTTGGTAATACGATGCTGAACCCCTCTACAACCCTTTACAGTTTAATATATGAGGACTGTAGTTGGTAATACGATGCTGAACCCCTCTACAACCCTTTACAGTTTAATATATGAGGACTGTAGTTGGTAATACGATGCTGAACCCCTCTACAACCCTTTACAGTTTAATATATGAGGACTGTAGTTGGTAATACGATGCTGAACCCCTCTACAACCCTTTACAGTTTAATATATGAGGACTGTAGTTGGTAATACGATGCTGAACCCCTCTACAACCCTTTACAGTTTAATATATGAGGACTGTAGTTGGTAATACGATGCTGAACCCCTCTACAACCCATTACAGTTTAATATATGAGGACTGTAGTTGGTAATACGATGCTGAACCCCTCTACAACCCTTTACAGTTTAATATATGAGGACTGTAGTTGGTAATACGATGCTGAACCCCTCTACAACCCTTTACAGTTTAATATATGAGGACTGTAGTTGGTAATACGATGCTGAACCCCTCTACAACCCTTTACAGTTTAATATATGAGGACTGTAGTTGGTAATACGATGCTGAACCCTTCTACAACCCTTTACAGTTTAATATATGAGGACTGTAGTTGGTAATACGATGCTGAACCCCTCTACAACCCTTTACAGTTTAATATATGAGGACTGTAGTTGGTAATACGATGCTGAACCCCTCTACAACCCTTTACAGTTTAATATATGAGGACTGTAGTTGGTAATACGATGCTGAACCCCTCTACAACCCTTTACAGTTTAATATATGAGGACTGTAGTTGGTAATACGATGCTGAACCCCTCTACAACCCTTTACAGTTTAATATATGAGGACTGTAGTTGGTAATACGATGCTGAACCCCTCTACAACCCTTTACAGTTTAATATATGAGGACTGTAGTTGGTAATACGATGCTGAACCCCTCTACAACCCTTTACAGTTTAATATATGAGGACTGTAGTTGGTAATACGATGCTGAACCCCTCTACAACCCTTTACAGTTTAATATATGAGGACTGTAGTTGGTAATACGATGCTGAACCCCTCTACAACCCTTTACAGTTTAATATATGAGGACTGTAGTTGGTAATACGATGCTGAACCCCTCTACAACCCTTTACAGTTTAATATATGAGGACTGTAGTTGGTAATACGATGCTGAACCCTCTACAACCCTTTACAGTTTAATATATGAGGACTGTAGTTGGTAATACGATGCTGAACCCCTCTACAACCCTTTACAGTTTAATATATGAGGACTGTAGTTGGTAATACGATGCTGAACCCCTCTACAACCCTTTACAGTTTAATATATGAGGACTGTAGTTGGTAATACGATGCTGAACCCCTCTACAACCCATTACAGTTTAATATATGAGGACTGTAGTTGGTAATACGATGCTGAACCCTTCTACAACCCATTACAGTTTAATATATGAGGACTGTAGTTGGTAATACGATGCTGAACCCCTCTACAACCCTTACAGTTTAATATATGAGGACTGTAGTTGGTAATACGATGCTGAACCCCTCTACAACCCTTTACAGTTTAATATATGAGGACTGTAGTTGGTAATACGATGCTGAACCCCTCTACAACCCTTTACAGTTTAATATATGAGGACTGTAGTTGGTAATATGATGCTGAACCCCTCTACAACCCTTTACAGTTTAATATATGAGGACTGTAGTTGGTAATACGATGCTGAACCCCTCTACAACCCTTTACAGTTTAATATATGAGGACTGTAGTTGGTAATACGATGCTGAACCCCTCTACAACCCTTTACAGTTTAATATATGAGGACTGGAGTTGGTAATACGATGCTGAACCCCTCTACAACCCTTTACAGTTTAATATATGAGGACTGTAGTTGGTAATACGATGCTGAACAACCCTTTACTATGAGGACTCCACTCTACAACCCTTTACAGTTTAGAAACTGTAGTTGGTATACGATGTGAACCCCTAAATGACACCCTATTACAACCCTTTAATAAGTGGACTGTAGTTTTGATGCAGAACTCTACAACCCTTTACAGTTTAATATATGGGGTGTAGTTGGTAATACGATGGACCCCTCTACAACCCTTTACAGTTTAATATACAACTGATAAAAGAACTAAACATTTCAGTTTAATATATGAGGACTGTATGTGTAGAAGAGGAACCCATTTACAGTTTGTTAATATATGACTTAGTTGGTAATAGGAGCTGAACCCCTCTAGAGACAGTTTAGATATATGAGGACTGTAGTTGGAGAGACAGAGAGAGACAGAGAAGGGACAGTTTATATATGAGGAGTAGAGACAGAGAGAGGGAGAGAGAGAGGGACTGAGAGAGACAGAGAGAGGGGAGAGAGGGAGAGGAGAGGGACCCTTTACAGTTTAATATATAAAATAGGGAGAGAGAGGGAGAGAGACAGAGAGAGGGAGGAGAGGTGAGGGAGAGAGAGACAGAGAGAGGGAGAGAGACAGAGAGGAGGGATGGAGAGAGGGAGAGAGAGGGAGAGAGAGGGAGAGAGACAGAGAGAGGGAGAGAGAGGGAGAGAGAGATGGAGAGACAGACAGAGAGAGAGGGGGAGAGAGAGAGAGAGAGAGAGGAGAGAGAGAGGGAGAGAGAGGGGAGAGAGACAGAGAGAGGGAGAGAGAGGGATGGAGAGACAGAGAGAGGGAGAGAGAGGGATGGAGAGACAGAGAGAGGGAGAGAGAGGGATGGAGAGACAGAGAGTGAGGGAGAGAGAGAGGGAGAGAGAGGGAGGGGGAGAGAGAGAGGAGGGAGAGAGGGGGGAGAGAGGGAGAGAGAGGGAGAGAGAGGGGGCAGAGACTGTGGTCATTTACAGTGGTAAAGGTTCCCATTGCTATGCTAATTCCCTCTTGCAGCAGAGACCTACTCCTGTTAAGGTGGACAGCCATGGAAGTGTGGTTTGGGGGTGTGGGGTGGAGGGGGAAGGGGGTCTCATCAGGGGCTTTCAGCCTTTAGAGGCAACATGATGTATGAGACAGCGTCTCCTTAGGACCCCGAGGAGAACACGACAGCCTGGGTGATGTGGGAGAAAACTCTGTCCCTGTAATGGAGACGGATGGCCTCGTCCTGTCCAACTGTTATTGTCACCAACCAAGATGGAGCTAGCCCCTCATATGAGCCCACCTCATCCCCTGGCGGGTAGCGTCTGGTCGGCCTCGCTGTCCCGACGCCAGCCTTCCATCCCGGGTTCAGTTCGTGACACCACAGTGACGGGAGCCTTCCATCCTGGGACTGGAGCCTCTCAGGCCCTTGTTGGCCTGTCAGTTTGGAAGCAGGGCAGTGACAGTCCTCAGAATCCTCTCTGTCAGCCAGAAGCATTCCTGGCATAGCCCCACTACAGTGACAGTGTGTTTATATCCTGTGTGTTCCAGGTGTGAGCTGCTGTAACAGGGTGGAGGACAGAGGATGACTTGACATCTCCTTTAAGTCATGTAAATGTTATTGCATTTATAAAGCTTTAGTATAGCTTTATGATCACTAACCTCGAAGTGTCATTTTTGTTTGACACTTGAAAATATCTATAAATGGTAGCACAGTCCAGTTCTGCTGCTTTCCTGAGGTTCATAGTTAAAAAGCGTTACAACATCACATTCGATAAATTTCAAATTCATAATATATTTTCTTGAACATTAAGGACTTGTTCAACAATGAGCGTCATTAGCCAGTTGGCAGCCACACAACGATGAGCGTCATTAGCCAGTTGGCAGCCACACAACGATGAGCGTCATTAGCCAGTTGGCAGCACACAACGATGAGCGTCATTAGCCAGTTGGCAGCCACACAACGATGAGCGTCATTAGCCAGTTGGCAGCCACACAACGATGAGCGTCATTAGCCAGTTGGCAGCCACACAACGATGAGCGTCATTAGCCAGTTGGCAGCCACACAACGATGAGCGTCATTAGCCAGTTGGCACCACACAACGATGAGCGTCATTAGCCAGTTGGCAGCCACACAACGATGAGCGTCATTAGCCACCAGTTGGCAGCCACACAACGATGAGCGTCATTAGCCAGTTGGCAGCCACACAACGATGAGCGTCATTAGCCAGTTGGCAGCCACACAACGATGAGCGTCATTAGCCAGTTGGCAGCCACACAACGATGAGCGTCATTAGCCAGTTGGCAGCCACACAACGATGAGCGTCATTAGCCAGTTGGCAGCCACACAACGATGAGCGTCATTAGCCAGTTGGCAGCCACACAACGATGAGCGTCATTAGCCAGTTGGCAGCCACACAACGATGAGCGTCATTAGCCAGTTGGCAGCAAAAACAGATTTCTCTGAAGATGATGTCATCTCTGTCTGTCATAATTGTCTGTCTGTCTGTCTCTCTGTAAAACTCTGCCTATGTCAATCCTACTCACAGTTTTGACTGCCCTGGTTGTGTGTGTGTTTGTGTGTGTCTGTGTTTGCCTATCTCTCAATCCTACTCACAGTTTTGACTGCCCTGGTGTGTGTGTGGTTGTACGTGTGTGTTTGTGTGTGTGTGTGTGTGTGTGTGTGTGTGTGTGTGTGTGTGTGTGTGTGTGTGTGTGTGTGACGATAGGGTGTAGGGTGTGACTATGTGTGTGTGTGTGTGTGTGTGTGTGTGTGTGTGTGTGTGTGTGTGTGTGTGTGTGTGTGTGTGTGTGTGTGTGCAGGTGTGTGGGTGTTGCAGGCCTTGTGACTGCCTCTCAGGAAATAGACATTATTTTTCAACAATAACACAATGACCCTCATCACTACAGTGCTTTGTGCATCTCCTGTAGTGATAGAAAGAGAACCTGATGTAATGTGTGAACAACGATACGTGAGCCAGGTCTGGTTAAGATGCTGATTCATTTCCTGTTATCGTTTCTGTTCAACAACACTGGAGTCCAGCTTTTTATTTATTTATTTATTTCACCTTTATTTAACCAGGTAGGCAAGTTGAGAACAAGTTCTCATTTACAATTGCGACCTGGCCAAGATAAAGCAAAGCAGTTCGACACATACAACGACACAGAGTTACACATGGATCAAAACAAACATACAGTCAATAATACAGTAGAAACAAGTCTATATACAATGTGAGCAAATGAGGTGAGATAAGGGAGGTAAAGGCAAAAAAAGGCCATGGTGGCAAAGTAAATACAATATAGCAAGTAAAACACTGGAATGGTAGATTTGCAATGGAAGAATGTGCAAAGTAGAAATAAAAATAATGGGGTGCAAAGGAGCAAAATAAATAAATTAATTAAATACAGTAGGGAAAGAGGTAGTTGTTTGGGCTAAAATATAGGTGGGCTATGTACAGGTGCAGTAATCTGTGAGCTGCTCTGACAGTTGGTGCTTAAAGCTAGTGAGGGAGATAAGTGTTTCCAGTTTCAGTGCTTTTTGTAGTTCTTTCCAGTCATTGGCAGCAGAGAACTGGAAGGAGAGGCGGCCAAAGAAAGAATTGGTTTTGGGGGTGACTAGAGATATATACCTGCTGGAGCGTGTGCTACAGGTGGGAGATGCTATGGTGACCAGCGAGCTGAGATAAGGGGGGACTTTACCTAGCAGGGTCTTGTAGATGACATGGAGCCAGTGGGTTTGGCGACGAGTATGAAGCGAGGGCCAGCCAACGAGAGCGTACAGGTCGCAATGGGGGGTAGTATATGGGGCTTTGGTGACAAAACGGATTGCACTGTGATAGACTGCATCCAATTTGTTGAGTAGGGTATTGGAGGCTATTTTGTAAATGACATCGCCAAAGTCGAGGATTGGTAGGATGGTCAGTTTTACAAGGGTATGTTTGGCAGCATGAGTGAAGGATGCTTTGTTGCGAAATAGGAAGCCAATTCTAGATTTAACTTAGGATTGGAGATATTTGATATGGGTCTGGAAGGAGAGTTTACAGTCTAACCAGACACCTAAGTATTTGTAGTTGTCCACGTATTCTAAATCAGAGCCGTCCAGAGTAGTGATGTTGGACAGGCGGGTAGGTGCGTGTAGCGATCGGTTGAAGAGCATGCATTTAGTTTTACTTGTATTTAAGAGCAATTGGAGGCCACGGAAGGAGAGTTGTATGGCATTGAAGCTTGCCTGGAGGGTTGTTAACACAGTGTCCAAAGAAGGGCTAGAAGTATACAGAATGGTGTCGTCTGCGTAGAGGTGAATCAAAGACTCACCAGCAGCAAGAGAGACCTCATTGATGTATACAGAGAAGAGAGTTGGTACAAGAATTGAACCCTGTGGCACCCCCATAGAGACTGCCAGAGGTCCGGACAGCAGACCCTCCGATTTGACACACTGAACTCTATCAGAGAAGTAGTTGGTGAACCAGGCGAGGCAATCATTTGAGAAACCAAGGCTGTCGAGTCTGCCGATGAGGATGTGGTGATTGACAGAGTCAAAAGCCTTGGCCAGATCAATGAACACGGCTGCACAGTAATGTTTCTTATCAATGGCGGTTAAGATATCGTTTAGGACCTTGAGTGTGGCTGAGGTGCACCCATGACCAGCTCTGAAACCAGATTGCATAGCAGAGAAGGTATGGTGAGATTAGAAATGGTCGGTAATCTGTTTATTGACTTGACTTTCAAAGACCTTAGAAAGGCATGGTAGGATAGATATAGGTCTGTAGCAGTTTGGGTCAAGAGTGTCCCCCCTTTGAAGAGGGGGATGACCGCAGCTGCTTTCCAATCTTTGGGGATCTCAGACGACATGAAAGAGAGGTTGAACAGGCTAGTAATAGGGGTGGCAACAATTTCGGCAGATAATTTTAGAAAGAAAGGGTCCAGATTGTCTAGCCCGGCTGATTTGTAGGGGTCCAGATTTTGCAGCTCTTTCAGAACATCAGCTGAACTGATTTGGGAGAAGGAGAAATGGGGAAGGCTTGGGCGAGTTGCTGTGGGGGGTGCAGTGCTGTTGACCGGAATAGGAGTAGCCAGGTGGAAAGCATGGCCAGCCGTAGAAAAATGCTTATTGAAATTCTCAATTATGGTGGATTTATCAGTGGTGACAGTGTTTCCTATCTTCAGTGCAGTGGGCAGCTGGGAGGAGGTGTTCTTATTCTCCATTGACTTTACAGTGTCCCAGAACTTTTTGAGTTAGTGATGCAGGAAGCAAATTTCTGCTTGAAAAAGCTAGCCTTGGCTTTTCTAACTGCCTGTGTATAATGGTTTCTAGCTTCCCTGAACAGCTGCATATCACAGGGGCTGTTCGATGCTAATGCAGAACGCCATAGGATGTTTTTGTGTTGGTTAAGGGCAGTCAGGTCTGGGGAGAACCAAGGGCTATATCTGTTCCTGGTTCTAAATTTCTTGAATGGGGCATGTTTATTTAAGATGGTTAGGAAGGCATTTAAAAAAAATATCCAGGCATCCTCTACTGACGGGATGAGATCAATATCCTTCCAGGATACCCCGGCCAGGTCGATTAGAAATGCCTGCTCGCTGAAGTGTTTCAGGGAGCATTTTACAGTGATGAGTGGGGGTCGTTTGACCGCTGACCCATTACGGATGCAGGCAATGAGATCTTGGTCGCTGAGATCTTGGTTGAAGACAGCAGAGGTGTATTTAGAGGGCAAGTTGGTTAGGATGATATCTATGAGGGTGCCCGTGTTTAAGGCTTTGGGGAGGTACCTGGTAGGTTCATTGATAATTTGTGTGAGATTGAGGGCATCAAGTTTAGATTGTAGGATGGCTGGGGTGTTAAGCATGTTCCAGTTTAGGTCGCCTAGCAGCACGAGCTCTGAAGATAGATGGGGGCAATCAGTTCACATATGGTGTCCAGAGCACAACTGGGGGCAGAGTGTGGTCTATAGCAGACTGCAACGGTGAGAGACTTGTTTTTAGAGAGGTGGATTTTTAAAAGTAGAAGTTCAAATTGTTTGGGTACAGACCTGGATAGTAGGACAGAACTCTGCAGGCTATCTTTGCAGTAGATTGCAACACCGCCCCCTTTGGCAGTTCTATCTTGTCTGAAAAGGAATTAAAATTTCAGAATTTTTGGTAGTCTTCCTAAGCCAGGATTCAGACAAAGCTAGAACATCCGGGTTGGCAGAGTGTGCTAAAGCAGTGAATAGAACAAACTTGGGGAGGAGGCTTCTAATGTTAACATGCATGAAACCAAGGCTATTACGGTTACAGAAGTCGTCAAAAGAGAGCGCCTGGGGAATAGGAGTGGAGCAAGGCACTGCAGGGCCTGGATTCACCTCTACATCGCCAGAGGAACAGAGGAGGAGTAGAATAAGGGTGCGGCTGAAAGCAATAAGAATTGGTTGTCTAGAACGTCTGGAACAGAGAGTAAAAGAAGGTTTCTGGGGCGATAAAATAGCATCAAGGTATAATGTACAGACAAAGGTATGGTAGGATGTGAATACAGTGGAGGTAAACCTAGGTATTGAGTGAAGAAGAGAGAGATATTGTCTCTAGAAACATCATTGAAACCAGGAGATGTCATTGCATGTGTGGGTGGTGGAACTAATAGGTTGGATAAGGTATGGTGAGCAGGACTAGAGGCTCTACAGTGAAATAAGCCAATAAACACTAACCAGAACAGCAATGGACAAGGCATATTGACATTAAGGAGAGGCATGCTTAGTCGAGTTATCAAAAGGGTCCAGAGTGGAGAGGTTGGTTGGGGGTCACGGCGATCCAGACAGCCAGCCAGGCCATCGATAGCAAGCTAAGTTATTAGCCACCTCTTGCGCTCCGTCAGTAGATTAGTGGGGTTCCGTGTGGTAGAGGGGACCAATCCAAATCACACAACAACAACAAAAATAAAAACAATAGATATAGCTAGAGGCCCAGAAGAAGAAAAAAATAACAATAACAATAAAAATAAATAAATAAATCGTCCGATTATCTATTCAGATAGCAGCCGATAAGACAGCTAATGGCTAGCTTGCCGCAGATGGGCGCCCAGGCAACGTCGCGACGGAGGAACCAGACAGATAACTCCCTCGGGTAGACAACGTCGGCAGTTCAGCCGTGAAGGCCCGGTGGGGCTCCGCGCAGGCAGCAAAACGGGTCCGTACAGGTGACCGCAGCCCAGGAGCGATTGATGGAACTCCTCAGCTGGCTAGCTCCGGAACAACCGATGCTCGCTCCGGAATCGACGAAAACTCCAACTAGCTTCCGATTAGCTTCTGGATTAGCTTCTGGCTAGCTCCTGGCTAGCTTCTGGCCAGTTTCCGGCCAGCTCCTGACCCAGCTTGTGATTAGCTTCTGGATTAGCTCCTGGCTAGCTTCTGGCTAGCTCCTGGCTAGCTCCTGGCTAGCTTCTGGCTAGTTTCTGGCTAGCTTCTGGCTAGTTTCTGGCTAGCTTCTTGGAGTTTGGAGTTTCTGGCTAGCTTCTTGGATGATTTCAGACTTGAGGTAAAAAATAATTTTTTATAATTTTTTTAAAATATAAATTGGTGAGGAGGGTTGTAGGAGAGTGTTTTGAGGATGAGTTTATGGAAAATTTAAATAAAAAAATGTATGAAAAAAGTTGTAAATATATATATATACGGGACACGACAAGACGAGGACAAATGACGTCTGAACTGCTATGCCATCTTGGTAAGAATTTGAAATCCTTTAATAATTCCTTTAATGGGCAGCGCAACACAACAGACTGCCCAGGTTCAGATGGAATGAGGCAGAAAGGTGATTTCTTGTTTGAAATCAACTATTTATTTCCTTGTTTACCATGGCAATAAGACATACCCTACAGTCATACCCTACAGTCATACCCTACAGTCATACCCTATAGTCATACCCTACAGTCATACCCTATAGTCAGTCATACCCTATAGTCAAACTCTATAGTCATACCATATAGTCATACCCTACAGTCATACTCACTAGTCATACCCTATAGTCATACCCTACAGTCATACCCTACAGTCATACCATATAGTCATACCCTACAGTCATACCCTACAGTCATACCCTATAGTCATATCCTTCAGTCATACTCTATAGTCATACCCTATAGTCATGTTGTATACTACAGTCATACAGTCATATAGTCATACCCTACAGTCATACCCTACAGTCATACCCTATAGTCATACCCTACAGTCATACCCTACAGTCATACCCTACAGTCATACCCTACAGTCATACCCTAGTCATATCCTTCAGTCATACTCTATAGTCATACCCAGTACAGATACCCTACAGTCATACCCTATAGTCATACTCTACAGTCATACAGCCATACCCTACAGCCATACCCTACAGTCATACCCTACAGTCAGACCCTATAGTACCCATAGTCATACCCTACAGTCATACCCTACAGTCAGACCCTATAGTCATACCCTACAGTCATACCCTACAGTCATACCCTACAGTCATACCCTATAGTAATACCCTACAGTATCATACAGTCCTATAGTCATACCCTACAGTCATACACTACAGTCATACCCTATAGTCATACCCTACAGTCATACCCTATAGTCATACCCTACAGTCATACCCCTACAGTCATACCCTACAGTCATACCCTATAGTCATGCCCTACAGTCATACCCTACAGTCATACCCTACAGTCATAGTCATACCCTACATCCATACCCTACAGTCATACCCTATAGTCATACCCTACAGCCATACTCTACAGTCATACCCTACAGTCATACCCTACAGTCATACCCTACAGTCACACCCTACAGTCATACCCTACATAGCCAAACCCTACAGCCACACCCTACAGTCAGACCCTATAGTCATACCCTATAGTCATACCCCACAGCCACACCCTACAGTCATACCCTACAGCCATACCCTACAGTCACACCCTACAGTCATACCCTACTGTCATACCCTACAGTCATACCCTACAGCCACACCCTACAGTCATACCCTACAGCCATACCCTACAGTCATACAGTCATACCCTACAGTCATACCCTACCCTTCAGTCATACCCTACAGCTACACCCTACAGTCATACCCTACAGCCATACCCTACAGTCATACCCTACTGTCATACCCTACAGTCATACCCTTCAGTCATACCCTACAGCCACACCCTACAGTCATACCCTACAGCCATACCCTACAGTCATACCCTTCAGTCATACCCTACAGCCACACCCTACAGTCATACCCTACAGCCATACCCTACAGTCATACCCTACAGTCATACCCTACAGTCATACCCTACAGCCACACCCTACAGCCACACCCTACAGTCAGACCCTACCCAGTCATACCCTACAGCCACACCATACAGTCATACCCTACAGCCATACCCTACAGTCACCCTACAGTCATACCCTACTGTCATACCCTACAGTCATACCCTACAGCCACACCCTACAGTCATACCCTACAGTCATACCCTACAGTCATACCCTACTGTCATACCCTACAGTCATACCCTACAGTCATACCCTTCAATCATACCCCACAGCCACACCCTACAGGCATACCCTACAGCCATACCCTACAGTCATACCCTACAGTCATACCCTACAGTCATACCCTTCAGTCATACCCTACAGCCACACCCTACAGTCATACCCTACAGCCATACCCTACAGTCATACCCTACAGTCATACCCTATAGTCATACCCTATAGTCATACCCTACAGCCACACCCTACAGTCATACCCTACAGCCATACCCTACAGTCACACCCTACAGTCATACCCTACTGTCATACCCTACAGTCATACCCTACAGCCACACCCTACAGTCATACTACAGCCATACCCTACAGTCATACCCTACAGTCATACCCTACAGTCATACCATACAGTCATACCCTTCAGTCATACCCTACCGCCACACCCTACAGTCATACCCTACAGCCATACCCTACAGTCATACCCTACAGCCACATACAGCCACACCCTACAGTCATACCCTACAGTCATACCCTACAGTCATACACTACAGTCATACCCTTCAGTCATATACCCTACAGTACAGCCATACCCTACAGTCATACCCTACAGCCACACCCTACAGCCACACCCTACAGTCATACCCTACAGTCATACCCTACAGTCATACACTACAGTCATACCCTTCAGCCACACCCTACAGTCATACCCTACAGCCATATACAGTCATACCCTACAGTCATACCCTTCAGTCATACCCTACAGTCATACCCTACAGCCACACCCTACAGTCATACCCTACAGTCATACACTACAGTCATACCCTTCAGTCATACCCTACAGTCATACCCTACAGCCATACCCTACAGTCATACCCTTCAGTCATACCCTACAGTCATACCCTACAGTCATACCCTACAGTCATACCCTACAGCCATACCCTACAGTCATACCCTACAGTCATACCCTGACAGTCATACCCTACAGCCATACCCTATAGTCAACCCTACAATACCCTACAGCCATACCCTACAGTCATACCCTACAGTCATACCCTACAGCCATTATAGTCATTACAGAAGTCATACCATGATTTTACTTGTCTTAATAGAAAATGTTTATTTCTTATCAACATGAAATATTCCTGAACTGTCGGCTACACATTTGACATTTAAAGATAATGTATTCTCATAAATTATTTAAAGTTGCACAAATTATATAATAATAATATATTTTTTAAATAATGGTTAGGCTGGTAGTTAAAATCCAATCAAATGATATTTGTCCCATGTTTCATAAACAACAGGTGTACACTAACAGTGAACAGCTGATTTACGAGTCATTTTCCAAAAACACAGAGTTAAAGATAAAGATTCAAAAATAGATAAATAGAAAGTGACAGGAGGAATAAATACTTGGGCGAGGATTCATGTGGGCAAGGATATTGGAAGTTTTATCACAGCTTACTGGATGACATCCTGTTTTGAACCAAGAGGAAGGAACATAGGTAGTTTAAAATGTGCCTTTAGAGGTCATGCAGTTCAATACTCATGTTTAAAAAACAAACTATTATGGGTAAAAGAGTTCATGTCAACAAATTAAATAGAAGAACTAACAGCACAGATAGACAGCAATAAAAACTGTATCATAGAGGCACAGAACGAGTTAGAGGGAAAACAAAAAGACATGGAATAACTTATTCAACAAAGATCCAGTGTAATATATTATACAAATAAAGCTAATTGGATGGAATATGGGGAAAATTGAACCAAATTATTTTAGAATCTTCAACATAGAAATTCGACCAAAAGTAATTTACAGAAACTTGTTACAAATTACGGAGTCATCCATGATTCACCAAACGATACTTTGAAAGAGGAAGCTAAATATTTTAAGCATATTGTAACGGTTCTCGTCTGGTGAAGGAGAAGCGGACCAAATGCAGCGTGGTATTTTTGAGACATGTTTAATGACGATGACAAACACGAACAATACAAAAACAACAAAGGACCGTGAAAACCTATACAGCCTATCTGGTGACAACAAACACAGAGACAGGAACAATCACCCACGAAATACTCAAAGAATATGGCTGCCTAAATATGGTTACCAATCAGAGGCAACGATAAACACCTGCCTCTGATTGCGAAGCACTCCAGACAGCGATAGACTTTGCTAGATAACCCCACTAAGCCACACACCCAACACCCCACAAAACCCCAAGACAAAACACACCACAATAAACCCATGTCACACCCTGGCCTGACCAAATAAATGAAGACAAACACAATATATTATGACCAGGTCGTGACACATATGTTCTCTTTTCAGTCTCCTCCATTTCCACTAACTGAAGTTAGTTGGAAGGAATTTTTTCCTAATAGTTGTGTAAAATTAGCATATGTACAGAAAGACTTGTATGATGTCCAAATTGCAGAGGAGGTATGTATTGATGCAATGAAAGCCTTTAGGCCAGGGAAAACTCCAGGGCTGGATGGCACACCAGTTGGGGTAAATGAGACCTTATTTGATCTACTATTAATATATTTTAACCCCTCCTATCAGGTACTCAGGTCTGATTTCATGACTGAAACAGGACCCAGGTGGACCCAAGTGGACCCAGGTGGACCCAGGTGGACCCAGGTGGACCCAGGGTGGTAGGTATAACGATCCAGTCTAAAACGTGAAGGTCCTTTGCACTTCAGTGTTGTGATGCAAAACCCCTATCAAAAGAAATAGCACATATCATTAAAATTATTATATTATTAAATTATTATATTATTATATTATAAAATTATAAAATGATGAAATTATTATATTATTAAATTATTATATTATTTTATTATTAAATTGTTATATTATTCAATTATTAAAATATTTTATTATATTATTAAAATATTATATTATTATATTATATTATTAAAATGTTATATTATTCAATTATTATATTATTAAAATATTATATTATAGTATTAAAATATTATTATATATTATAAAAATAGTATATTATTAAATTATTATATTATTAATATATTATATTATTAAAATATTATATTATTAAATTATTATATTATTAAAATATTATAGTATTAAAAAATTATATTATTATATTATAAAAACATTATATTATTAAATTATTATATTATTTATTATTAAATTATTATATTATTAAATTATAAAAATATTATATTATTCTATTATTCTTAAATTCTTAAATTATTATATTATTCATCCTGAATAGACAGTGCAGATTTTTTACATTGCTTAAATGTAAAGATAATATAAGACAAGAATTTGAAACAATTGAACACTAGGAAACATCTTGGAAATCAAGCCTGGTATTCATAACAGACTTTGAAAAGGCTTTTGATAAAGTACGACTGGAGTATATATATAAATGCCTGGAATATTTAAATGTTGGAGTATCTCTTATAAAATGGGTTAAAGTTATGTATTGTAACTCTAGGTGTAAAATGGTAAAGCACGGTGGATGTGTTGTAGACCCCTGAGGGCCCCGTGTTGAGGGTCAGCATGGTGGATGTGTTGTAGACCCCTGAGGGTCAGCACGGTGGATGTGTTGTAGACCCCTGAGGGGCCCCGTGTTGAGGGTCAGCATGGTGGATGTGTTGTAGACCCCTGAGGGTCAGCACGGTGGATGTGTTGTAGACCCCTTAGTGTTAGCACGGTGGATGTGTTGTAGACCCCTGTGGGGTCCCGTGTTGAGGGTCAGCATGGTGGATGTGTTGTAGACCCCTGAGGGTCAGCACGGTGGATGTGTTGTAGACCCCTGAAGGTCAGCACGGTGGATGTGTTGTAGACCCCTGAGGGTCCCGTGTTGAGGGTCAGCATGGTGGATGTGTTGTAGACCCCTGATGGTCAGTCAGCATGGTGGATGTTGTAGACCCCTGAGGGCCCTGTGTTGAGGGTCAGCACGGTGGATGTGTTGTAGACCCCTGAGGGCCCCGTGTTGAGGGTCAGCATGGTGGTGTAGACCCCTGAAGGTCAGCACGGTGGATGTGTTGTAGACCCCTGAGGGTCAGCATGGTGGATGTGTTGTAGACCCTGAGGGCCCCGTGTTGAGGGTCAGCATGGTGGATGTGTTGTAGACCCCTGAGGGTCAGCACGGTGGATGTGTTGTAGACCCCTGAAGGTCAGCGTGGTGGATGTGTTGTAGACCCCTGAGGGCCCCTGTGTTGAGGGTCAGCATGGTGGATGTGTTGTAGACCCCTGAGGGTCAGCATGGTAGATGTGTTGTAGACCCCTGAGGGCCCCGTGTTGAGGGTCAGCGTGGTGGATGTGATGTAGACCCCTGAGGAGCCCCGTGTTGAGGGTCAGCACGGTGGATGTGTTGTTGACCCCTGAGGGTCAGCATGGTGGATGTGTTGTTGACCCCTGAGGGTCCCGTGTTGAGGGTCAGCGTGGTGGATGTGTTGTAGACCCCTGAGGGTCAGCATGGTGGATGTGTTGTAGACCCCTGAGGGTGCCGTGTTGAGGGTCAGCATGGTGGATGTGTTGACCCTGAGGGACCCGTGTTGAGGGTCAGCCGGTGGATGTGTTGTTGACCCCTGAGGGCCCCGTGTTGAGGGTCAGCATGGTGGATGTGTTGTTGACCCCTGAGGGCCCCGTGTTGAGGGTCAGCATGGTGGATGTGTTGTTGACCCCTGAGGGCCCCGTGTTGAGGGTCAGCACGGTGGATGTGTTGTAGACCCCTGAGGGTCAGCATGGTGGATGTGTTGTAGACCCCTGAGGGTCCCATGTTGAGGGTCAGCATGGTGGATGTGTTGTTGACCCCTGAGGGCCCCGTGTTGAGGGTCAGCATGGTGGATGTGTTGTAGACCCCTGAGGGTCAGCACGGTGGATGTGTTGTAGACCCCTGAGGGCCGCGTGTTGAGGGTCAGCATGGTGGATGTGTTGTAGACCCCTGAGGGGCCCCGTGTTGAGGGTCAGCATGGTGGATGTGTTGTAGACCCTGAGGGTCAGCATGGTGGATGTGATTGTTGACCCCTGAGGGGCCCCATGTTGAGGGTCAGCATGGTGGATGTGTTGTTGACCCCTGAGGGGCCCCGTGTTGAGGGTCAGCATGGTGGATGTGTTGTTGACCCCTGAGGGGCCCCGTGTTGAGGGTCAGCATGGTGGATGTGTTGTAGACCCCTGAGGGGCCCCGTGTTGAGGGTCAGCATGGTGGATGTGTTGTTGACCCTGAGGGGCCCCGTGTTGAGGGTCAGCATGGTGGATGTGTTGTTGACCCCTGAGGGGCCCCGTGTTGAGGGTCAGCATGGTGGATGTGTTGTTGACCCCTGAGGGGCCCCGTGTTGAGGGTCAGCATGGTGGATGTTTTGTTGACCCCTGAGGGGCCCCGTGTTGAGGGTTAGCATGGTGGATGTGTTGTAGACCCCTGAGGGTCAGCATGGTGGATGTGTTGTTGACCCCTGAGGGCCCCGTGTTGAGGGTCAGCATGGTGGATGTGTTGTTGACCCCTGAGGGCCCCGTGTTGAGGGTCAGCATGGTGGATGTGTTGTTGACCCCTGAGGGGCCCCGTGTTGAGGGTCAGCATGGTGGATGTGTTGTTGACCCCTGGGGGCCCCGTGTTGAGGGTCAGCATGGTGGATGTGTTGTTGACCCCTGAGGGGCCCCGTGTTGAGGGTCAGCATGGTGGATGTGTTGTTGACCCTTGAGGGGCCCCGTGTTGAGGGTCAGCATGGTGGATGTGTTGTAGACCCCTGAGGGTCAGCATGGTGGATGTGTTGTTGACCCCTGAGGGCCCCGTGTTGAGGGTCAGCATGGTGGATGTGTTGTTGACCCCTGAGGGGCCCCGTGTTGAGGGTCAGCATGGTGGATGTGCTGTTGAACCCTGAGGGGCCCCGTGTTGAGGGTCAGCATGGTGGATGTGTTGTAGACTCCTGAGGGTCAGCATGGTGGATGTGTTGTTGACCCCTGAGGGGCCCCGTGTTGAGGGTCAGCATGGTGGATGTGTTGTTGACCCCTGAGGGTCAGCACGGTGGATGTGTTGTTGACCCCTGAGGGCCCCGTGTTGAGGGTCAGCATGGTGGATGTGTTGTAGACCCCGAGGGTCAGCATGGTGGATGTGTTGTTGACCCCTGAGGGCCCCCGTGTTGAGGGTCAGCATGGTGGATGTGTTGTAGACCCCGAGGGCCGCGTGTTGAGGGTCAGCATGGTGGATGTGTTGTAGACCCCTGAGGGTCAGCATGGTGGATGTGTTGTTGACCCCTGAGGGGCCCCGTGTTGAGGGTCAGCATGGTGGATGTGTTGTTGACCCCTGAGGGTCAGCACGGTGGATGTGTTGTTGACCCCTGAGGGCCCCCGTGTTGAGGGTCAGCATGGTGGATGTGTTGTAGACCCCGAGGGTCAGCATGGTGGATGTGTTGTTGACCCCTGAGGGGCCCCGTGTTGAGGGTCAGCATGGTGGATGTGTTGTTGACCCCTGAGGGGCCCCGTGTTGAGGGTCAGCATGGTGGATGTGTTGTTGACCCCTGAGGGGCCAGCATGGTGGATGTGTTGTTGACCCCTGAGGGGCCCCGTGTTGAGGGTCAGCATGGTGGATGTGTTGTTGACCCCGTGTTGAGGGTCAGCACGGTCGATGTGATGTGGAATAACATTTCCTATGTTGTGTGGATGGAGGAGATGATATTTATAGAACAATGTGATAAAGCTGAATAAAGAACTCGTATTAGTTCCTCCAGGACTGCAAGGCCACTAGGTCTACAGGGGCATACTTGACTTTATTGAAGAAACATGACTGAATTGGAAAGAAATGTGGTAGAGACAGTAATTTCTTAACATCTGGAAATTGTTAGCTCAACCAAAGAAATCGATGGAAAAGGTGCTTTGTTACAATACCACGTATAAATTGCCACTGTGGCTGCATTCCGTATCATTTTTCATTTACAATGTGTTCAGTAATTAAAAGTTGCTCTTCAATAACTTTATAACTTTATGGTTTCGTAGTTTCTGCAAATAAATGTGTTAATTAAATCATCACTATTTCTTCATTTCTTTTTTTCTACCTAACCACTATATCTTAGACAACACAGAAAAATACATTTCAAGCAATGTACTTGTATGAAGGCCTTACACCCTTTTATTGTGTAGGGAACCGGCGTGGGCTCACAGTTGGACAGGGTTCTGTTTCGGAGACTACTGATGCCACAACAATCATACTGACACAGAACACACACTGGAGATACATCTGGGGCCAAGGAGATACGTTATGTCGTGGGTGACGGGACGTTTCAGTGTAGGACCTGTACAGGATGCAATTCAGGAGACGTTACATTCTTGCAACATTGGGTCTCACAAGGTTAATGTAAGAATAGATATGACTAAGGACTGCTTTCTCAGGATGCTGATGGGGAGGAGCGGGGAATGTTTCCCTTACTTCTTAGACAGTAAGCATGACTTGGGCATAGTAAACAGAATGATCTGTAGTAGGAACCAGAAGCTACAGCTGAATTAGTCTCACTGTCAACTGGGCCACATTGACCCTGTAGTAGGAACCAGAAGATACAGCTGAATCAGTCTCACTGTCAACTGGGCCACATTGACCCTGTAGTAGGAACCAGAAGATACAGCTGAATTAGTCTCACTGTCAACTGGGCCACATTGACCCTGTAGTAGGAACCAGAAGATACAGCTGTATCAGTCTCACTGTCAACAGGGCCACATTGACCCTGTAGTAGGAACCAGAAGCTACAGCTGAATTAGTCTCACTGTCAACTGGGCCACATTGACTCTTCGTTTCACTTCTCTCACAAGTCAACAACAGCATGTTAATCACAGAAGTTCTTTGAAAACCAGGTTCCAGAAATGGAAGTGATCTCATCCATATCATCCCCACTAAGATACAACACACAGTACAGTATATGTGTTATATAGTATTCTGATTGAATGAGACACAATACAGTATATGTGTTATATAGTATTCTGATTGAATGAGACACAGTACAGTATATGTGTTATATAGTATTCTGATTGAATGAGACACAGTACAGTATATGTATTATATAGTATTCTGATTGAATGAGACACTGTACAGTATATGTGTTATATAGTATTCTGATTGAATGAGACACAATACAGTATATGTGTTATCGAGTATTCTGATTGAATGAGATACAATACAGTATATGTGTTATCTAGTATCCTGATTGAATGAGACAATACAGTATATGTGTTATATAGTATTCTGATTGAATGAGATACAATACACTGTACAGTAAATGTGTAATATAGTATTTTGGTTTAATATTTATGGTCCTCCTCACATTTTTTCAGCTGTGACGACTTCCTGAAGAGTCTCTTCAGTAGAACACCACAGAGGGGAAGTGAACTCACGCTGGGTGTTTTGGGTTGCAGCTCGGCATCATGGGGGTGGCCACAAGTCAACTACTCTACGCGAGAGACTTGTCTGGGGGTAATATCCTCACAGCCAAGTCACTGGCTGTGAGGAGAGTGGTTCGTTGTCACGGGGGTCGAGGGTGGGGGAGATGACGTGATGTGGAATCCAGCAGCGTCTCTAAACAGGGATGTGAAACCATGTTAACAGACTACTCATAGGTCAAAGGGTACATAGTTGATATCAAGGTGTTGGCTCACACTGATCATAGAGCTTAATATAACTTCTATTTTATGAGTCACTTCAGAATCATGAGAAAAACAACTACCAACAGGGAATGATGACAGGTTGATATCAAACCAACATGAAGACCATGGTAACGGAGGGCCTTCCTCAGGCTCTAGGTAACGGAGGGCCATCCACAGGCTCTAGGTAACTGAGGGCCATCCTCAGGCTCTTGGTAACAGAGGGCCATCCTCAGGCTATTGGTAACGGAGGGCCATCCTCAGGCTCTTGGTAACAGAGGGCCATCCTCAGGCTCTAGGTAACGGAGGGCCATCCTCAGGCTCTTGGTAACAGAGGGCCATCCTCAGGCTCTTGGTAACAGAGGGCCATCCTCAGGCTCTGGTAACAGAGGGCCATCCTCAGGCTCTTGGTAACGGAGGGCCATCCTCAGGCTCTTGGTAACGGAGGGACATCCTCAGGCTCTTGGTAACGGAGGGCCATCCTCAGGCTCTAGGTAACGGAGGGCCATCCTCAGGCTCTTGGTAACGGAGGGCCATCCTCAGGCTCTTGGTAACAGAGGGCCATCCTCAGGCTCTAGGTAACAGAGGGCCATCCTCAGACTATTGGTAACGGAGGGCCATCCTCAGGCTCTTGGTAACAGAGGGCCATCCTCAGGCTCTAGGTAACGGAGGGCCATCCTCAGGCTCTTGGTAACAGAGGGCCATCCTCAGGCTCTAGGTAACAGAGGGCCATCCTCAGGCTCTAGGTAACAGAGGGCCATCCTCAGGCTCTTGGTAACGGAGGGACATCCTCAGGCTCTTGGTAACGAAGGGCCATCCTCAGGCTCTAGGTAACGGAGGGCCATCCTCAGGCTCTTGGTAACGGAGGGCCATCCTCAGGCTCTTGGTAACAGAGGGCCATCCTCAGGCTCTAGGTAACAGAGGGCCATCCTAGGTAACAGAGGGCCATCCACAGTCTAGTGGTAACGGAGGGCCATCCTCAGGCTCTTGGTAACGGAGGGCCATCCTCAGGCTCTTGGTAACGGAGGGCCATCCTCAGGCTCTTGGTAACGGAGGGCCATCCTCAGGCTCTTGGTAACGGAGGGCCATCCTCAGGCTCAGAGGGCCATCCTCAGGCTATTGGTAACAGAGGGCCATCCTCAAGCTATTGGTAACAGAGGGCCATCCACAGGCTATTGGTAACGGAGGGCCATCCTCAGGCTATTGGTAACGGAGGGCCATCCTCAGGCTCTAGGTAACAGAGGGCCATCAGGCTATTGGTAACAGAGGGCTATCCTCAGGCTATTGGTAACAGAGGGCCATCCTCAGGCTATTGGTAACAGAGGGCCATCCTCAGGCTCTTGGTAACAGAGGGCCATCCTCAGGCTCTTGGTAACAGAGGGCCATCCTCAGGCTCTTGGTAATGGAGGGCCATCCTCAGGCTCTTGGTAATGGAGGGCCATCCTCAGGCTCTTCTAGGTAACGGAGGGCCATCCTCAACATCATCAGGCTCTTGGTAACGGAGGGCCATCCTCAGACTCTAGGTAACGGAGGGCCATCCTCAACAGAATCAGGCTCTTGGTAACGGAGGGCCATCCTCAGGCTCGAGGTAATGGAGGGCCATTGTCAGGCTCTAGGTAACGGAGGGCAATCCTCAGGCTCTTGGTAATGGAGGGCCATCCTCAACATCATCAGGCTCTTGGTAACGGAGGGCCATTCTCAACATCATCAGGCTCTTGGTAACGGAGGGCCATCCTCAACATCATCAGGCTCTTGGTAACGGAGGGTCGTCCTCAGGCTCTTGGAAACGGAGGGCCATCCTCAACATCATCAGGCTCTTGGTAACGAAGGGCAATCCTCAACATCATCAGGCTCTTGGTAATGAAGGGCAATCCTCAACATCATCAGGCTCTTGGTAACGGAGGGCCATCCTCAACATCATAAGACTCTTTAACGGAGGGCCATCCTCAACATCATCAGGCTCTTGGTAATGTAGTGCCATCCTCTACATCATCAGGCCTCGGAGGGCCATCATCCTCAACATCATCAGACTCTTGGTAACGGAGGGCCATCCTCAACATCATCAGACTCTTGGTAACGGAGGGCCATCCTCAGGCTCTTGGTAACGGAGGGCAATACTTAACATCATCAGGCTCTTGGTAACGGAGGGCCATCCTCAACATCATCAGGCTCTTGGTAACGGAGGGCCATCCTCAGGCTCTTGGTAACGGAGGGCAATCCTTAACATCATCAGGCTCTTGGTAACGGAGGGCCATCCTCAACATCATCAGGCTCTTGGTAACGGAGGGCCATCCTCAACATCATCAGACTCTTGGTAACGAAGGGCCATCCTCAGGCTCTTGGTAACGAAGGGCAATCCTTAACATCATCAGGCTCTTGGTAACGGAGGGCAATCCTCAATATCATCAGGCTCTTGGTAACGAAGGGCAATCCTCAACATCATCAGGCTCTTGGTAACGGAGGGCCATCCTCAACATCATCAGGCTCTTGGAAACGGAGGGCCATCCTCAACATCATCAGGATCTTGGTAACGAAGGGCAATCCTCAACATCATCAGGCTCTTGGTAACGTAGGGCAATCCTCTACATCATCAGGCTCTTGGTAACGGAGGGCCATCCTCAACATCATCAGACTCTTGGTAACTGAGGGCCATCCTCAGGCTCTTGGTAACGGAGGGCAATCCTTAACATCATCATCCCCTCCTCTCTTCTCCAGACCATTTCCGGAGACCTTCTCCCTTACCTCACCTCGCTCATCAACTCATCCCTGACCGCTGGCTACGTCCCTTCCGTCTTCAAGAGAGCGAGAGTTGCACCCCTTCTGAAAAAACCTACACTCGATCCCTCCGATGTCAACAACTACAGACCAGACTTTCTTTTCTCTCCAAAACTCTTGAACGTGCCGTCCTTGGCCAGCTCTCCCGCTATCTCTCTCAGAACGACCTTCTTGATCCAAATCAGTCAGGTTTCAAGACTAGTCATTCAACTGAGACTGCTCTTCTCTGTATCACGGAGGCGCTCCGCACTGCTAAAGCTAACTCTCTCTCCTCTGCTCTCATCCTTCTAGACCTATCGGCTGCCTTCGATACTGTGAACCATCAGATCCTCCTCTCCACCCTCTCCGAGTTGGGCATCTCCGGCGCGGCCCACGCTTGGATTGCGTCCTACCTGACAGGTCGCTCCTACCAGGTGGCGTGGCGAGAATCTGTCTCCTCGCCACGCGCTCTCACCACTGGTGTCCCCCAGGGCTCTGTTCTAGGCCCTCTCCTATTCTCGCTATACACCAAGTCACTTGGCTCTGTCATAACCTCACATGGTCTCTCCTATCATTGCTATGCAGACGACACACAATTAATCTTCTCCTTTCCCCCTTCTGATGACCAGGTGGCGAATCGCATCTCTGCATGTCTGGCAGACATATCAGTGTGGATGACGGATCACCACCTCAAGCTGAACCTCGGCAAGACGGAGCTGCTCTTCCTCCCGGGGAAGGACTGCCCGTTCCATGATCTCGCCATCACGGTTGACAACTCCATTGTGTCCTCCTCCCAGAGCGCTAAGAACCTTGGCGTGATCCTGGACAACACCCTGTCGTTCTCAACCAACATCATGGCGGTGGCCCGTTCCTGTAGGTTCATGCTCTACAACATCCGCAGAGTACGACCCTGCCTCACACAGGAAGCGGCGCAGGTCCTAATCCAGGCACTTGTCATCTCCCGTCTGGATTACTGCAACTCGCTGTTGGCTGGGCTCCCTGCCTGTGCCATTAAACCCCTACAACTCATCCAGAACGCCGCAGCCCGTCTGGTGTTCAACCTTCCCAAGTTCTCTCACGTCACCCCGCTCCTCCGCTCTCTCCACTGGCTTCCAGTTGAAGCTCGCATCCGCTACAAGACCATGGTGCTTGCCTACGGAGCTGTGAGGGGAACGGCACCGCAGTACCTCCAGGCTCTGATCAGGCCCTACACCCAAGCAAGGGCACTGCGTTCATCCACCTCTGGCCTGCTCGCCTCCCTACCATTGAGGAAGTACAGTTCCCGCTCAGCCCAGTCAAAACTGTTCGCTGCGCTGGCCCCCCAATGGTGGAACAAACTCCCTCACGACGCCAGGACAGCGGAGTCAATCACCACCTTCCGGAGACACCTGAAACCCCACCTCTTCAAGGAATACCTAGGATAGGATAAGTAATCCTTCTCCCCCCCCCTTAATGATTTAGATGCACTATTGTAAAGTGGCTGTTCCACTGGATGTCAGAAGGTGAATTCACCAATTTGTAAGTCGCTCTGGATAAGAGCGTCTGCTAAATGACTTAAATGTAAATGTAAATCAGGCTCTTGGTAACGGAGGGCCATCCTCAACATCATCAGGCTCTTGGTAACGGAGGGCCATCCTCAACATCATCAGACTCTTGGTAACGGAGGGCCATCCTCAGGCTCTTGGTAACGGAGGGCAATACTTAACATCATCAGGCTCTTGGTAACGGAGGGCCATCCTCAGGCGCTTGGTAACGGAGGGCAATCCTTAACATCATCAGGCTCTTGGTAACGGAGGGCCATCCTCAACATCATCAGGCTCTTGGTAACGGAGGGCCATCCTCAACATCATCAGACTCTTGGTAACGGAGGGCCATCCTCAGGCTCTTGGTAACGGAGGGCAATCCTTAACATCATCAGGCTCTTGGTAACGGAGGGCAATCCTCAATATCATCAGGCTCTTGGTAACGAAGGGCAATCCTCAACATCATCAGGCTCTTGGTCGGAGGGCCATCCTCAACATCATCAGGCTCTTGGTAATGGAGGGCCATCCTCAGGCTCTTGGTAACGGAGGGCCATCCTCAACATCATCAGACTCTTGGAAATGCAGGGCCATCCTCAACATCATCAGGCTCTTGGTAACGGAGGGCCATCCTCAGGCTCTTGGTAACGGAGGGCAATCCTCAATATCATCAGGCTCTTGGTAACGAAGGGCAATCCTCAACATCATCAGGCTCTTGGTAACGGAGGGCCATCCTCAACATCCTCAGGCTCTTGGTAACGGAGGGCCATCCTCAACATCATCAGACTCTTGGTAACGGAGGGCCATCCTCAGGCTCTTGGTAACGGAGGGCAATCCTTAACATCATCAGGCTCTTGGTAACGGAGGGCCATCCTCAACATGATCAGGCTCTTGGTAACGGAGGGCCATCCTCAACATCATCAGACTCTTGGTAATGGAGGGCCATCCTCAACATCATCAGGCTCTTGGTAACGGAGGGCCATCCTCAACATGATCAGGCTCTTGGTAACGGAGGGCCATCCTCAACATCATCAGACTCTTGGTAATGGAGGGCCATCCTCAACATCATCAGGCTCTTGGTAACGGAGGGCCATCCTCAACATCCTCAGGCTCTTGGTAACGGAGGGCCATCCTCAACATCATCAGGCTCTTGGTAACGGAGGGCCATCCTCAACATCATCAGGCTCTTGGTAATGGAGGGCCATCCTCAGGCTCTTGGTAACGGAGGGCCATCCTCAACATCATCAGGCTCTTGGTAACGGAGGGCCATCCTCAACATCATCAGGCTTTTCG